>NW_017307873.1:127648-157432 GCF_000935625.1 Nanorana parkeri
GGATGGATGGAGAGAGGAGGAGGAGGGATGGATGGAGAGAGGAGGAGGAGGGATGGATGGATGGAGAGAGGAGGAGGAGGGATGGATGGATAGAGAGAGGAGGAGGAGGGAGGGATGGATAGTGAGAGCAGGAGGGATCGATGGCAAGTGAGGGAGATGGTGGAACATGGGGGAAGAGAGAAAGGAATGGCGAGGAAATTGGGGAGGGATGACGAGAGTGGAGGGAAAGGGATGGTGAGAAGGGAAGATAAAAACTCTATCTTGCAATCTATGTATAGGAAGGGAATCTACAGATCTACACAAGTAATAAGAATATTGAACAGCAAGCATATCATTATGTGACAGTCTCGTCAGTGATTACATTCAGGTGACCATTATAGGGGTGGCTCAGAATTTGCTGCAAGTACATGACAGGTGCCCTTCAAGGGAAAAATTGACCTGCTCTCCTTTTTGGAATCTCTTTAGAACATTGTGATATAGTGGATGACATTTGGAATATTCTCTGTCATTATATCTTGCAGCATGGTGTCCTCTCCAAGCAGTTCATCGAAGTCATTAATCATTGCAACCTGATCCAGACGCGGTACAGGGAGAGCAACGTCAACAGAATCAAAAGGCAGCTTCAGATCAGTACGTCTTTTACAGCTCAATAAGCTTTGTTTTGGACACTGTCACCTTATCTATAGATGCCCCTCATTTGTTTTAATCCCCTTGTTCATTATCTGCCGATCCCTTTATATACTTGAAACATGTTGTGGTGTGTGTGGTGCCCTACAAGAAGAAACACAATCATAAAAGGTGACCTAGGTGCATTTGGGCTTCATACATGTTGCTGGATATATTAGATTATTCAGAACCTCTGAGGCTCCAGTCCACTTTTTCCAGGGGAGCTAACACTCTCCCATCAGTTGTAGCAATGGAAAGAACAAGCCCAAATTGTAGCGAGCATGGATGGGGAGCCATACTCATGGTGGGGGGTCTTGTGGAGTACCGCTAACCCTATATGAATGAATAGGGCCGTGGCGCACTGGAGCAGGATGATGAGGTCCTGGCAGGGACATTGCTGAAGAAAGGCTGTGCAGCTCTGATCACTGTAATGGGAGCAAAGGTCAAAATCAAACCGAGAAGCCATCCCTTAAAGGACGACTTGTAACAAATTGGATAGAAGGGGAAATCCTCCGCACACCTTGCAGCAATCGAGGCCTGTGTAGACAATGGTGCTTGTAGTGATGAACACCGGATGGCACCGTGCAGACACAATGTAGGAAGAGGAATCACCAGCACTCAGTAGCATAATCCAACATGCCCACTTATTGGACATAGACGTCGCACAATCACAAGAGCCAACGTTTCGAGACCCCGCAGGGTCTGTTGAAGAGGCTATGTGATTATGTGAAGTCTATGTCCAATAAATGGCCATGTTGGATTATTCTACTGAGTGCTGGTGATTCCTCTTCCTACATTGTAACAAAGTTAAAACTGTCCTTTAATGGTCATTAGAGGGTTGGGTTGAGGTTAACATATTAGGCTTTGGTAAGTTGTTTGGCATAAGTGCCAAGGCTGGATAGATGCAAATATTTGTCGTGCAAGTTCAGAAAGTGCCACGTGGTTCTCAAGTTCCTCTGCTAGGTTTTAGAAGTCAAAAGAAAAATGTAATCCCTGCTGGTTTATTCCAAGGCAGCAGTGGTAGTCAGCTTGTTTGATAATGGGGGGCCTCAGCTGTGAGGTCATGAGATGGTCAGAGGCAGCCTGCGGGTTTGGGTGCAGACAGAGACTGGAAGCATCTTACATTAGACTGCTAGCAATGACTGCTATTGCAGCCTCCTTACAAACCAATGCCCCCTGCTTCTGTCTGCTAGGGCTGCACAGTAGGTACCAAAGGGATGCATATGACCCTTGGACTGCAAGTTGGGTACCAAGGATCTAAGGACCTGTTTCGGATAGCTTTTGTTTGTCTCGGAACTACCTCTCGGCTCAAACAAATGAACGGGAATGCAAAAGCAGCGTGAAGCAGTTTGATGTGAATTAGGAGGTCAAATGCACTTATCGGTGAACTATCAACGATGTGTACCATGAGTGTCCCAAACTGAGGCCAAATGCACCTGTCGGTGAACTGTCAATGATTTCAGGAGTGTCTCAAACTGAGGCCAAATGCACCTGGAAAGCCGGCTGTATTGACACAAGCTCAAAACCCAACAACACAGGCCATAAGGGTCTGCAGGTAACGACGTATGAAGAATTCTCGGCCCCCGTTTGATGATCTCTGGCATGGTCATCACAGCTCCCGTCTCTCCACTCTGGCATGGTCATCACAGCTCACGTCTCTCCACTCTGGCATGGTCATCACAGCTCCTGTCTGTCTGCTTCGCCATGGCCAGCATAGCTCCTGTCCGCTTCGCCATGGCCAGCATAGCTCCTGTCTGTCCGCTTCGCCATGGCCAGCATAGCTCCTGTCCGCTTCGCCATGGCCAGCATAGCTCCTGTCTGTCCGCTTCGCCATGGCCAGCATAGCTCCTGTCTGGCCACATTGGCATGGCCAGCATAGCTCCTGTCTGTCCGCTTTGCCATGGCCAGCATAGCTCCTGTCCGCTTCGCCATGGCCAGCATAGCTCCTGTCTGTCCGCTTCGCCATGGCCAGCATAGCTCCTGTCTGTCCGCTTCGCCATGGCCAGCATAGCTCCTGTCCGCTTCGCCATGGCCAGCATAGCTCCTGTCTGTCCGCTTCGCCATGGCCAGCATAGCTCCTGTCTGTCCGCTTCGCCATGGCCAGCATAGCTCCTGTCTGGCCACATTGGCATGGCCAGCATAGCTCCTGTCTGTCCGCTTCGCCATGGCCAGCATAGCTCCCGTCTGGCCACATTGACATGACCAGCATAGCTCCCGTCTGGCCACATTGGCATGACCAGCATAGCTCCCGTCCACATTGGCATGACCAGCATAGCTCCCGTCCACATTGGCATGGTCAGTCAGACTGCGTCCTACCACTATTTGCATGTTTTGTCTTCTATCTCTCGGTCTGTATGTCACTAGCTTGGTAGTGATTTCTCTCTGTCCTCTCTTAGGGCCGATGTTCAGAAGTTCAAGGTCTTTTGAGTTGAATTTTCATTGCATGTATACAGTGTAAAATACAAGTCTCTGTCTAGTGAAGCTCCTCCCACTTCTTGATAAGCCCCACCCATTTTACAGACGCATTTTTGCTGGTTCAATACACTGCACCACCGCAACATAAGCACTGGGGAATTGTAGGAATGGGTCCAC
The DNA here is from genome assembly GCF_000935625.1 of Nanorana parkeri. Classification (NCBI taxonomy): domain Eukaryota; kingdom Metazoa; phylum Chordata; class Amphibia; order Anura; family Dicroglossidae; genus Nanorana; species Nanorana parkeri. The sequence continues at coordinate 130,907 of NW_017307873.1, forward strand.
CTACACCCTCTGTGTGGTCAGTTTGTAGAACCATTGCTATGTCCTTAATGTCTGTCCAGCTGATCTCTGACTCCGTTCTGTGTGCCCATTTAAACAGTCTTGATTCTCTTATCTTGAGAGAATCAAGTCTGCTTAAATGGGCACACAGAACGGAGGCCATAAGGGTCTGCAGGTAACGACGTATGAAGAATTCTCGGCCCCCGTTTGATGATCTTGTCTTTTCACAGCCGGACAGAGACTCACAGACGATCAGTTTGACGACATGCTGGAGAGCGGACAGAGCGACATCTTTACATGTAATGTAAGCAAAGGTTGTGTGTGTGTGTTTTTATTAAAAAGTTTAGTTTTAACACGTGGCAAGGGAAGGAAGGAAATCTATAAGCGACTCACTTAGTGCTGTGCCCATTGAAGAGAGTAAGCTGTTCCAAAATCAGGCTGGTACCTTCTACCAGAGGAAGGCATAATGAATATGCACAAATACAAAATATCCATTCAACACCATTTGCGGGTCTTTACCTTTTAAAAAAAGTGACACTAAACTCAGGAATTAAATCTTAAAAATACATTCAGGTCCCTGAACTATAAACAACAATGTATCTTATTTGTGTATCACTCGGCTGGAGATCCTCCAATCATCTCTGACACCGTCCTTCCTTCTGGAGGGGGGCTACGTCTGTTCCCCATGGTCCCTGTGTGTGTTGTACGGTAGTCACCGCTCCAAGCTCACTCCCGGGATGGACTACAATCTCAATACAAATTAGTAAACTAAACATGAGATTTTAGTCCATCCCGGGAGCGAGCTTGGAGCGGTGACTACTTTACAACACACACAGGGGCCATGGAGAACAGACATAGCCCCCCCTCCAGAAGGAAGGACAGTGTCGGCACCAATTCAGAGATGATTGGAGGATCTCCAGCCGAGTGATACACAAATAAGATACATTTTTGGTTATAGTTAATAAGTGAATGCTTGTTTAAGATTCAACTCCTGAATTTAGTGTCATTTTAAATAAAGTTGAAGAGACGATGACTAAACTGCGGGTATAAACAGGTTTTAAGAAGAAGGAAAAGGCCCAGTGCCCTGGTAGTGTTGGAGTATATGCCTTCATGGCTGTGCTGCAATGAACATACTTGGTGGACAATGGTGCATGAAGGGACCATTCCTGCGATGGAGAGAGAATACACATTGGCCAAAGAGTAAACTTGGAGAGGGTGTTAGGTCCTAGCAGGGAAAGTGTTGAGGGAGCTGTCATGGTATTGGTTGAGGAAAGAAAGCATGGGATAGGGGGGGCGAGGGGGATCAACACTGGCATGTCCAGGGATCCCTGCTCTGAACCAGGGCAAGGCATAAGGGGTTGTGGGGCAGGACCGGGGAAACATTGGGAAGATGGGGAGAGAAAAAAGGCATTGGAGTTTAAGAGGGGGAATTACGAAAGAGAAGGGAGTGCAGGTTGGATTTGAGGAAGTGGAATTAAAAAAGAGAAGGGGGTGCAGGTTGGAGTTGAGGAGGGGGGTGCAGGTTGGAGTTGAGGAAGGGGAATTAGGAAAGAGAAGGGGGTGCAGGATCTTTTTCTCCTCTAGGATAGCCTCTTCCTCCCTCACCATCTTAATGAGATCAGAGTATCGCAAAGAGGTACCTCCTTGTAAAGTCTTCAACTGGATCCAGATAGGGTCAGAACTCAGAGCGCCTCTCAGGATCTGTTTCATTCTTACTTGATCCATATCCATGGGCTCTATTCCTTTCTTTAGTACAATCTGGTATAGCATTTTGTTTAGTCGTCGAATATACTCAGAAAGCTGCTAATTTTCCCGTTGAACAGAAAAAACATGTAAACAGCGCTCTCGGATGGGCAAAAAGTTGGCTTAGAGGCGTGTATGCAGCCCTGGAAAACAGGAGGAGAACCTGTGAAATGTAAATGTTCAAGAAACCAAGAGAGGGCACAGAGAACACTGGCTAGCTAACGAAGCTGTCCATTGTCGACACCACAGCGATCTCCCTGCCTCTCCTCCACACCGCACAGACCCCCTACGGCACTTCGGACAAAGTCCCCTCTTCTTGTCTACACTCTACCGTGGATGTACCTCTTGGATCAACACCGATTTACAGTCGGAACCACACCACGAGTGCCCCGATCCTCCATACCGGCCGTCCATCTCCATGTCTAGGGTGTAAAATAAAGACACTCTCCTAAACCTCGGTCGCTCCTGACTGCGAGCCTGGTCCCTGCAGCCTCTCTCCCTCTCTTCTGTGCTCCGGCAATGGAATGTTCCTCGCATCCAATACACTGTATTAAGGTGCCCATTCACTGCACGATTATCGTACGATAATCGTATGCGATCGGTTTTTCGGACGTTAATCGAGCAGTGTGAACGGAGACGTGCGACCGTTTCTACTGTACGGTCGCACGTCTTCTGTCGAACCAGCATGTTCGAAAACCAGTCGGGAATCGTACGATTCTCGGCTGGTTTGAACGGTGCTCGGAAGACAAATGCCGAACGGTCCGATGTGCGCACGCGCACACTGCCTGTTCAGCATTGCGGTCATCGGAAGCCCGCCCCTCAGGGGGGCGGGCTTGCGATGATCGAGAGTGCGATCTGCCTGTCCAAGATAGGCAGATTGTACGTTTTTTTTAAATCCCTGTACAACCATCGCAAGACTAAAGTCTTGCGATGGTTGTACAGTGTATGGCCACCTTTTAGATGTGATGAGTCGTGGATCCTTAAGGTGCCCATACACTTTACAACCCTCGCAAGACTTTTGTCTTGCGAGGGTTGTAAAGTACTTTAAAAAAACGTCCGATCTGCCCATCTTGGACAGGCAGATCGTACTTGCGATCATTGCAAGCCTGCCCCCCAAAGGGCGGGCTTACGGTGACTGCAATGAGGGGCGGGCTTACGATGACTGCAAACGGGCTGTGTGCACGTGCGCACACCGGCCCGTTCGGCAGTTGTCGGACCAGCAGGCCACTAACTCGCCGAGAATCGTCTGATTCCCGGCGGGTTTTCTAGCCTGCTTGTTCGGAAGACGTGCGACCGTACAGTAGAAACGGTCGCACGCCTTCCATACACTGCACGATTCTCGTACGATCGCGGGATTTCCCGCACGAGAATCGTGCAGTGTATGGGCACCTTTTTAGACTGCCTGAGTGGAGGGGGAGAGGGGCTGCACGGACAAGTCCCAATAGCCAGGTGTGAACAAGGTTTGGGTGAGTATCTATTTTTACACCCGCCTAGACCAAAATGAGCACTGCAAGGGTTAAAGGGGTTCTAAACCCTCCGGTTTTTTTTTTTGCCTACATCTACTGCTAGCAAGCAAGAGATATAGGCAAGAAGTTTAAAAAAAAAAAAAACCCCTCTTTAATTAGGTTTAAACTTACCTCGTTACCGCGCCGAGAATCGGGAACTGCTAGTACGGCCGCAAAGTGTCTTGGGGGTATGCGCAGTTCCGATTCTCGGCCGGGAGACGAGCAGAGACGCAAGGTAAGTCTATGGACGCGTGCACCAGCATGCAGACACAGTGGGATCGGAGGGACAGAGCAGTCAGCGCTGGATCGGAGACCCGCCGCACCGCAGGAGGGACAGATGAAAACATCAGGAGAGAAGAAGAAGATCGGGTTAAGAGACATCATTTAAGCTAAGTGCTAACACTAACATGGGGGGGGGAGGAAACATTTTTTTGACTTTAATGTCACTTTAAAGGACTCTGGGCAGAATAAGACTTAAAGAGAACCTGTCACTTTGCACGGAGAAGGCACAGGTCTGTTTTAGTGAATGTCTGATGGGTTGCTGTCATTTAGGAATCAATCTGTATAAATGGCGGGAAGGATAACGTACTCGCATTTTGTCTCCTCAGGTTCCTCATTGGCGGAGTTGGTCGGAGTCGGGAACGAGTATCTGAAGTCATCGGTGGACGTTGCCGTGTTTGGGCTCTGAATGTATGTGGGGGAAGTCTCGTGTGTAATAAAGACCATGACATTGGCTCCAAGTCTGAGCATCTCCATATGTACTCTATGATCTGTCTTAGATCTGTCAGAACTTATCGGTCATGATTTTAGAATTTTGGGGCAGGACCGGCTTTAAGTGATGCCCCACCTGCAGACGAGCTGCTTTTAGAAAAAGGGGCCAAATACTTGGCTGTGAATGGATCTGACGAGCGTTCTGATTCTTTGCGTCTCACATTTCTGGTGTTGGGCCAGGACCAGCGTAGTCATAGATTGGGTGGCCGGGCAGAGGGAGCCAATCTGTGTCTCTGCCTCTTGAGCTCTAGGCTGGGAACTGCCAACCAGGAATGGGAGCATTATCAGTCACGTGTTCGTGATAAAAGAAAGGCGGTCATTCATGGAGGTCCACTCAGTAAAATGATCTTCCAGCATAGTTATGAATGTAAGGGGGGCACGGGTAATGCAAGGGGGAGGGTAACCAATGTAAGACACTCTGGTGACGCCTAATGTGAGGGGGCACTCTGATGGGCACAACTAATGCTCAGTTGTCCCCATAGAATACCTGCATATGTTGGTTGCCCCCCTGAGACTGCCCCTTTTACAGTAGTTGTGCCCCTCAACGTGAGCCCTTACAATAACTGCTCCACCAGAGTCCCACTATATCTGAAAGGCACTCTGATTGGGGTAACCAATGTAAGGCGTGCACTCTGATGGGGGACACAATCATTACTTGTCCCTATCGGAGTGTCCCCTATATTGGTTGCCCACAGCAACGGGCACTCATCATTGTGGGCCCCCCCTTGCATTGGGCGTCCCCATCATTGTGGGCCCCCCCTTGCATTGGGCGTCCCCATCATTGTGGCCCCCCCCCTTTGCATTGGGCGTCCCCATCATTGTGGCCCGCCCCTTTGCATTGGGCGTCCCCATCATTGTGCCCCCCCCTTGCATTGGGCGTCCCCATCATTGTGCCCCCCCCTTGCATTGGGCGTCCCCATCATTGTGCCCCCCCCTTGCATTGGGCGTCCCCATCATTGTGCCCCCCCCTTGCATTGGGCGTCCCCATCATTGTGCCCCCCCCTTGCATTGGGCGTCCCCATCATTGTGCCCCCCCCTTGCATTGGGCGTCCCCATCATTGTGCCCCCCCCTTGCATTGGGCGTCCCCATCATTGTGCCCCCCCCTTGCATTGGGCGTCCCCATCATTGTGCCCCCCCCTTGCATTGGGCGTCCCCATCATTGTGCCCCCCCCTTGCATTGGGCGTCCCCATCATTGTGCCCCCCCCTTGCATTGGGCGTCCCCATCATTGTGCCCCCCCCTTGCATTGGGCGTCCCCATCATTGTGCCCCCCCCTTGCATTGGGCGTCCCCATCATTGTGCCCCCCCCTTGCATTGGGCGTCCCCATCATTGTGCCCCCCCCTTGCATTGGGCGTCCCCATCATTGTGCCCCCCCCTTGCATTGGGCGTCCCCATCATTGTGCCCCCCCCTTGCATTGGGCGTCCCCATCATTGTGCCCCCCCCTTGCATTGGGCGTCCCCATCATTGTGCCCCCCCCTTGCATTGGGCGTCCCCATCATTGTGCCCCCCCCTTGCATTGGGCGTCCCCATCATTGTGCCCCCCCCTTGCATTGGGCGTCCCCATCATTGTGGCCCCCCTTGCATTGAGTGTCATGTAAAGGGGGCTCTCTGGGGACACCTAATGTAAGGGGATACTCTGTAAGTAGGCCACAGGCATGGCTCCCAAAGCCAGATGTGATGACACTACAAATCCAATCATGCCTCTGGAAGCTATGCCTGAGGCTCTTAGAGTCTTGCAATGTCTCATGGGACTTATAGTTCCATGACAGCCGTAGGGCCGAGGCTGCTTATCCCTGTACTGAACACACAACCCCTAAAAGGGACCTGGAACCAAACCGCCATCCCAACACTGAACCCATTGCATTGGGATCAGTTCAGAGTGCTGTGTATCTGTCGCCATGGTGATCATACTCCCCCCTTCATTAGGGCCAATCGCAGCACAGTCGCAGGAAATTAGTTGCAGCCTGGATGGAAGTATGTAATTTGTCATGCCTCTCAACCACACTGAGGCCCAATCATGAGAGGCGGCGGTGGAACTATTAGAGAACCAGGAAGTGGTTGGGGATCACCATGGCAATCAGAGACACAGCCATAAAATGTTCCTTTTTACCCCCGGTGCAAATAATTACCAAAGGGGCATTCCAGCACCTCCTCTACCCCAAAAAGGCAAACTATAAAAAAAAAAAAACATTAAAGGGGCATTCCCGTGGTATCCCGTTCAGGCATATGAAGAGAAAGAAAGTATGTATAGAAGTGTGGGGTGTGTGTGACCCCCCCAATGTATACTAAGCGGGCCACCCCAAAATAGCAACAGGGCATGGTAAAGGGGAACTCTATGTTGTGATTGGATTAAATGAGGTGGAGGAGGAACACCACTCTGAACTAAACCCAATGCCCTTGGCTCCAGGTGCCTTTTTTTTGGGGGGGGGGGTTCTCACTTTAGTTGTATGTTTAGCATAGGGGAAGGCACCGTCGCCACTCTAGCTGTTGTGGCACTACAAGTCCCATGAGGCATTGCGAACTCTGACAACCACAGGCATGGCTTCCAGAGGCAGATGCATGATAGGATTTGTGGTTTTATTCTGATTACAACACAGAAGGGTTTTGCGAGTGTTTTATAAATACACCAATGCGGTCAACACTTTTTTTTTTTCCGCTCTGGACGTTATGTTTCTATGGGCTTTATACCTTTTTAAAATTTTGAGATTTGTTGGACCCAGTCATATTTTTGCAGTCTTCAGTCCCCCGTTGCTGGTGATCCAGTGCCGTCTGTGCCCGCTGTCCTTATCTGAAAGAAGAGGGGCCAGACGGTCGTCATCTGCTGCTGTAGCTCGTATTCTTCAAGGTTCCTCATGTTGGGTTTTCAATCTGCACGGCTCCTCTGGAAAAAGTGATAGTTGGAGCATCTGTGGCTGTCCCGTCACCTTGAAAAGGACCAGCCGTTCTCCGACCTCTCCCATTTAATCAGGTGTTTTCCTAATTTCCCTGAAAGTCTCAGGAGGTCCGCATTATTGGAGATGCTACGACTATGTCTGCCACTGACGACCATTCCGCTGCCAAAGTTGAGGCCACTTGATTACCTGCTTGTGTATTTGCACTAATGAAACGCACGTGCCCCAGGTCTTCCACTGACTGCACTAGATCATATTCATTCATATTGAGTGTGCTAGGTCTTCCAATGAGTGCCTTGGGTCTCCTACTGAGTGCCCCAAGTCTTCTACTGAATGCACTAGATAATATTTATTCTTGAGTGCCCCGGCTCTTCTGCTGAGTGCCCTAGATCATATTAATTCCTACTGAGTGCCCCAAGTCTTCTACTGAATGCACTACATAATATTTATTCTTGAGCGCTCCAGGTCTCCTACTGAACGCCCTAGATCTCCTATTGAGTGTCCCAGGCCTTCCAATGGGTGCCTTGGGTCTTGTACTGAGCGCCCAGATCTTTCACTGCCAACACATTGTGTCCATTCTAATATTTGATTGAACAGCACCACCTCTCGACCAGGTCTACATGGTTTTCAGTTGCAGCCACTTGATTTACTGTTTGTGTATTGGCACTAATAAAAAGCCGGACCCAATAAAGTGGAAGTGCCCATCTGTCCTCAATGTGAACCGTCAGCCCATTCACACAACATGTGCACTGCTTTTGTACAGAACTAACCACAGTTCTTCAGTATGACACAAAGCCAGACTCTGTTACATCCACAAAGGCATGATCAGGAAAGCCCTGTGTCAGAGGCTTAACTAGAACCCTCAGGGCCCCGATGCAACCATGAAGGACCCGCCCAGGGAGGCCGTGTTGGCCCTTGAGTTGTTAGACTCTCAGCACCCAGTACCTCTCTGTGCCCTGAACCTAAGCACTGACCCCTATCTGGTGATCATGCCATGAAGGTCCGTATTCAGGACCAGGCTCTGTCCTTGGGTCCCAATTGTGTGGCTTGGGGGGGAGACTGCAAGCAGCTGAGCCAATAGACATTGTCTGGGCAATGTTCCACTTTTGTCACCATCAGGAAAATGACAGGCATCACTTGCTGGCGTGGCCCCTAGGGGAACTGCCTGAAAGTTGTAGTCTAAGGTAAGTTACTTTCACTTTAATTTGTGCTCATTTCATTCACTTCCTGTAAGCTTAGGCTGCCATGGGAACACGCCCTAAGGAAGGCCATGAGCTCACAGTACAATACTGCAGAGAGAGCTGATGTCATGTGAGTACCGCTTTCTGCAGTATTGGAGGTTGCCCACCATCGCCAGATGAACAAGAGAAAGAAGACCCCCCGTACATCACAATTATGTTAATATTTATACTGACACTGGGAGGAGTAATTTCACGTTTCACTCTCAGCGCCCACTGCGGGTACAATCTGGAATGGCACCTCACCCATACAGGTATACAGGCTCTCTATGAGCAGTGTTATATCTGGAAGATTTCACTCAGCAGGACAAGGACACATCTCTGATTGATAGGAAGACTGAGGAACATGGAAGACCTGGACCTCCATTACTACACTGAGAGGTCAGCGGTACCTGGATATTTCAGTTAAAAGAGGAGCCCCACCTACAGATAATGTAGACACAAAATTGTTTATTATTTTAAACATTACCAAAACAAAAAGTATTTCTCTCTGACTCTGAACATTGCAAACTACACAGAGTAGAAAAGAACAATGACATATAAACAGTGCAAACAGTTATTATTCCCTGAGTAGTAAACTCAGGACATCTAACTTTGGTTTGGCTCTCATATAGAGGAGCGCAGTACAAAAGGCACAATGCTGGTTAAGCAAAAAAAGAGAAGCAGCGACATTCCAGGAACATTCCGGAATCCATCGGGAAAAGACTTTTGCCATCTTGGTTCCTCCGGAGGTCTCCCCTTACAGGCCGAACACTTTGGGGTTCACGGAGGATTTCAGCAGCTCATTCCCGGCTCTGACAAACTCACCCAGAGAGGAACCTGAGGACACAATAAATGTCACTTTGATCTATTCCCGGGCGCCGTGTACCGAGTGATGAATTCACAATCTGATTGTTTAGCATTAAACATAGACCCCCCCCCCATAGACCAGCACCGGTTCCACGATCCAGCTATGAGGCAATGGACTCTGCATACTATAGTTGTTAGGGATGCACCAATACCGATGCTAGTATCGGTACTCGTACTCGCCCAAATGCTCCTGATGCTTATTCCGATACCGGAACTTCTGTTATCAGGAAGCCGGGCGGCGAGTCATGACACGCCGCCTGGCTTCCTGATTGGCCGGGAAGCCGGCTCCATGCTCCCTCGTCACCAGGGAGCATTGAGCTGGCTTCCCGGCCAATCAGGAAGCCAGGCGGTGTGTGATTACACGCTGCCCAGCTTCCTTAGGCCTCATTCACACTGGAATCGGCCGGCACGTACAGCTCTGTGCTGCGTGCACGGCCGTATCGGGCAGCTCCCGGGAAGGACAGGGCTTGCGTGTGATTAGTACGCAGCCCCCATCCTTCTTTATGGGACTACGCGGCCGCACGCTGCCCTACGCTGGCCTTTAGGGGTGCGTGTTTCCTGGCTCGGACGCAGACAGGATCCATCCTGTCAGCGCACGAGTACGCTCACCCGCACCCGTACGGACGTGCAGGGCGTGTGAGAGTAGGAGGACGTGCAGCCGCGTAGTCCCATAGAGAAGGACGCGGGCTGCGTACTAATCACACGCAGCACCTGTCCTTCCCGGGAGCGGCCCGCTACGGCCGTGCACGCAGCACGGAGCTGTACGTGCCGGCCGATTACAGTGTGAATGAGGCCTTATGGGGACTTCCGGTATCTGTAATTGGCATCGGCGAGTACTGGGAAAAAAATATATCGGTACTCGTGCTCGATGCCGAAAAACTGGTATCGGTGCATCCCTAGTTGTTGTTGATAATACAAATCAATGCTTACTTTAAAAAAATTCCTTTTATGTTGTGAGTGTCATTAACCTTCTGGATTCCCAAAAAAGACGCCTATTCACAGCAAAGACTAACCTCTCATTCAAAGTTCATCCCTCCAGGAATTCTGGTCTCCAATGTGAAGGTCCAATAAACTTCCTTTCTACTGAAAAGAGTATCATACATGATACTTGTGTATTGCTCTCCATAGGGAACCATTTGTTCCAAATTCCCTTCTCTTAGCAATGAATTGTAGGTGATTTTGGTGTCATGTCTGCACTATTAAAAATGCGTGCTCCCGGCCTTCGTGGTGATTGAAGAAACAGAAGCCATTAAGTAGGGAATAAACACTTACAGTATTATTACTAACTAAGCAGGACAAGTCTGTGGGGGTACTGCAGTTTGTGCTCAGCCCTTTCTCTGATGACTTACCTGCTCTGGCCCTGAACCAGGAGACGGCCTTCCCTTCCAGCAGCTCCCACTCCTCTCTCTCATCCAGACTGGTGGCGTGAAGCCAAATTACCGCCAGGACCGTCACCCACACCGACACCTCTACGTTCTGTAGAGGAGGGAAGGACGAGTTTATTATACAGGACCTGAAATGTTACTTATCTCTATAATTCTGGGTTCTGGATTCCTGTACAACTCTCGGACCAAGCATCACCAGGGAACAGAATTTTAGATTGTAAGCCCTCAGGGGCAGGGCCCTCCTTACCGTCTTGTCTTGAATTGTATTGTGATTGTAACGCTAAACCGCGATTGTAAACCGCTGTGCAAATTGTTGGCGCTCTATAAATCCCGTATAATAATAATAACAGGCAACAAGGCACAACACTATACCTGGTTGGGGTTTTTGGCCTTTATGTCGGTCTCGGATATTCCAAGAACAGCAGAAAATTCAGGAGTCAGTTTCCAGGATCCGTCCGCATTCTGCAGGGAGATCAGCTTCAAGAGAGCGGGGGTCTCCACTAAGGGAGCAGGTGGTGGGGGTGGTGGTGGTGAAAATGAGTCTAAAATTAACAGTAAAAATATTATAATACCTGATGTAAAATGTAAGATAACAAATATATATTTCATAAAACTGGTGAGGTGGATCACACACATCACACTGTATATTGGTAAAGTGAATCTGCTCCCTGACAGTATGTAAAAATTGATCGCTGGAACTCCAAACAGTTAAAATAAATATAATATACACTCACTGGCTACTTCATTAGGTACACCTGCTCACCTGCTCGTTCACACAAATATCTAATCAGCCAATCACATGGCAGCAACTCAACAGCAATTAAGCATTTAGACGTGGCCAAGATGATCTGTTAAACTTCAAACAAGCATCAGAATGGGGAAGAAAGGGGATTTAAAAGGAGAACTATGGGGTTAGGGCTTTTCCCCCTTAGTTCTCCTTGGGGTAACGGGAGGACACAAACTAGCGTCCTCCCGTCACCCTAAGCTCAGTATATAGGGAGCTACAGCTCGCGGTATACTGAGACGCCGCAGCTGAAGCGGATCCCGACAATTATGCCGGGATCCGCCCAGCTGCGTGACTGACAGCTGGCTCTGCCTATCTAGAGGCAGAGCCAGCTGTACCCGCCCCCTCCCCCGTCCGTTCCGCCAGTCAGCGCTGGCGGATCGGAGCGGGGAGGGGGGAATCCAGCCCCTCCCCTGTCACGGCAGAGAGCCGTGACAGGATCGAGAGGTGAGCGAACGCCGGTATGTGTTCGCTCACCTCTCGATCTACTGAGCCGACCTGTGACAGTCTCATTGTCACAGGTCGGCTAGAACTATGAGGTGAGTGAAAAGCACTCCCCTCATACTTCTCCTTTAAGTGACTGTAAACGTGGCATGGTTGTTGGTGCCAGACGAGCTGGTCTGAGTATTTCAGAAACTGCTGATCTGCTGGGATTTTCACACACAACCATCTCTCGGGTTTACAGAGAATGATCCGAAAAAGAGAAAAAATCCAGCGAGCCAAGCAGTTCTCTGGGTGAAAATGCCTTGTTTGAGGTCAGAGGTCAGAGGAGAATGGCCAGACTGGTTCAAGCTGATACAAAGGCAACAGTAACTCAAGTAATCACTTGTTACATCCGAGGTCTGCAGAATACAATCTCTGTCCAAATTTGCAGCACATGGGCAGCAGAAGACCACACCAGGGGCCACTCCTGTCAGCTACGAACAGCAAACTGAGGCTACAATTCACACAGGCTCACCAAAATTGGACAACAAAAGGTTGGAAAAGACGTTGCCTGGTCTGTTTTGAGTTTCAACTTCTGCTGCAACATTCGGATGGTTGGGTCAGAATTTGGCGTAAACATGAAATCATGGATCCATCCTGCCTTGTATCAATGGTTCAGGCTGGTGGTGGTGTAATGGTGAGGGGGATATTTTCTGGACACATTTTAGGCCCCTTAGTACCAATTGGCCATTGTTTAAATGCCACAGCCCACCTGAGTATTGTCGCTGACCATGTCCATCCCTTTATGACTACAGTGCACCCATCTTCTGATGGTTACTTCCAGCAGGATAATGCGCCATGTCACGTAGCTACAGTCATCTCAAACTTGTTTCTTGAACGTGATAATGAGTTAATCGTGCTCGAATGGCCTCCACAGTCACCAGATCTCAATGCAATAGAGCACCTTTGGTATATGGGGGAACGGGAGATTTGCATCATGGCTACTGCGTGATGCTATCATATCAATGTGGACCAAACTCTCTAAGGAATGTTTCCAGCACCTTGTTGAATCTATGTCACAAAGAATTAACGCAGATCTAAAGAAAAGTCAAAATGGAGTCCAACCCCGTACTAGCAAGGTGTTCAGTAAGTTATATATAGAGAGATAGATCTAACGATCTATCTCTCTATATATACACACACATACATACATACATACACATATACAGTATATAATGTACTCAGGGCCAGACTTACTCTCCCTGCCGCCCCAAGGCCAGGTTCCGCAATACGCCCCCCCTCTTCCCATCAATTGAGAATGGCAACCAGATGGCAGGGCGGCAGGGTTAGTTTTAATTTTTTTTACTGTTTCTTTATTTTTTTAAACTTTTTTATATCACTTTTTATTTTTTTATTTAATTATTTCTTATTTTTTGCAATTTTTATTTAACTTTTTTAAATCAATTAAATTTTTTTTAGATTTTTATTTATCTTATTTCCTTTTTTATCATTGTTTTATCTTATTATTGTTTATTTTTTATAAATTATTTTTTAATAATTTGTTTCTTATTATTTTTTTACTTTTTAATCACCTTTTTATTTCATTATTTCATATACTTTTTTTTTAATTGTTATTTATTTAATCAATTAAAAAAAAATGTCACCTAACTTTATTGCTATCACACAGGAGAAAACAATCCCCTGTGTGTTAGCAAATGGAGGTGACAGGTTCTCTTTATTGACCCTGTCACCCCCAATACAGGAGTTCTAGCACAGCACTGTGCTGGAACTCCTGCGACAGGTGAGAGAGGAAGAGCACAGCACAGCACAGCACAGCATAGCACAGCTCTCCCCTCTCACTGTCTACACAGAGCGGCAAGTTTACTTTGAACCCTGCCGCTCTGCTCACTGCAGTGAGGAGAGACTCGGCGGCAGAGCCCGGAGGACGGAACCAGAGGAGAGAGGTAAGTGCAGGGGGGAGGCTGCACACTTTTTACATGTGATCTCGGCGACATCGCCGAGTTCACATGTAAACGAACAATCGGCTTCCTCACTCTACATTTAGTCCTGCTTGTACAAAGCAGGACTAAATGTAGAGAGGGCAACTTACCGCTCGGCGCCTGTAACTTCCCCACAAGGACACCACCGCCGCCCCTCTGCGCCCTGCCGCCCCGAGGTCGGGCCTCGGTGGCCTTGTGGGGAATCCGGGCCTGAATGTACTCCAGCAAACTACACTGCTTTGAAGCAACACAGTGTGTGACTGGACAGTAAAGAGCAGCAGAACAATGAGGAGCTTAGCCCTCTCCTCTCCTTTTCCTGTGTACGATTGGTCACTCCAGAGAACACGCCTCCACTTCTCTAGAGTCCAGTGGCGGCGCGCTTTACACCACAGCATCCCACGCTTTGCATTGCACTTGGTGATGTGCGGCTTGGATGCAGCTGCTCGGCCATGGAAACCCATTCCATGAAGCTCTCTACGCACTGTTGTTGTGCCAATCTGAAGGCCACACGAAGTTTGGAAGTCTGTAGCTATTGACTCTGCAGACAGTTGGCGACTTCTGCGCACTGTGCGCTTCACCATGCGCTGACCCCGCTCTGTCATGTGACGTGGCCTCCCACTTCCTGGCTGAGTTGCTGTTGTTCCCGGTTGCTTCCACTTTGTTATAATACCAGTAACAGGTGACCGCGGAATATTTAGTAGCCAGGAAATCTCACGGAACACCTGAATCCAATTAATTGGAGGGGCGTCCCAATACTTTTGGTAATATAGTGTATATATATGGTGGTATTGTGTGGCAATCCCCCTGTAGAATTGGGTGTTATGATCTCCCAGGACTCTCAGCCAGAGGGGCTGAGAGGTGTAAGGAAGCAAGGGTTTGTCTGAGTTCTGCCGTTTAGCAGTGGCAAGCACCCGATGATTGCACAGGTGTGCACAGCCCTTAAGGAAAGGATGCTGGCTAGGGGAATGACCGTATTTGCCGGCGTATAAGATGAGTTTTTAGACTTAAAAACATCCCCCGAAAATTGGGGGTCGTCCTTTACGCCGGGTATGGATGTGCGATACTGTATGTGGCTTCGGCTACATACAGTATACCGCGCTGAGCCAATCACGGCAGGCTTTGTATTAATGAATACAAAGCCTGTATTACTGAATACAAAGCCTGCCTTGATTGGCTCGGGGCGTTATACTGTATGTAGACGAAGGACGGAACCCGGAAGATGGAGGACACAGCGGGGATCGTGGACAAGGTAATTGACTGTAATCCCGAGTGTGGCTCGGGGGTTACCGCATATGGTACTGAAAATTAACCCCGAGCCACACTCGGGAATACCGCCATGGAGGTTAGTGCGTGCATTTAAACATTATTTTGGGCTATACTCGCCTTATACAAGTATAGCCCAAAACCTATATTTTAAACACAAAAAGTAGGGAGTCGTCTTATACGCCCAGTCGCCTTATACGCCAGGAAATACGGTAGGTCCTGGTGGGAAATAGGAACACACCGTGTTCAGGGGTCAGGAAGACTCCCCCAAAATTTAGATAGGAGTCCGGTGAGCTTCTGCTGGGATAGGAATGGACAGTGTTCAGGGGTCAGGAAGAATTCCCCAGAATTTAAAGTGGTCAGGTGGTGTGTGTGCTGGAGTCTGGGAGAGAACTGGTGAGGCTAGGAGAGCCGTGAGTCTGAGGGGCCGCCAGTACAAGTGTGGGACAGCACTTCAAAGAGGACCTGTGGGTCAGAAGTGCTAATGTTTAAAGTGGAAGCCAGGAGGCTAAACTTGTGTTATGTTGTTAGTATTGCATGGAGGTTATGCTGAACAACCCCTGCGAGGGTATCCAAGATGGATGTATGAACTGTTGTTTGAATAAAAGTGGGCTGACGAGCCCTTAAACAGAAAATATTGCGAGTGGACGGCATCCTTACAGCGCTCACCATGTGTGCCATACATGCAAAAAACTCCTTCTGTAGCACTTCAAAAGAGAGAAGACCTCAGGCATGAGTAACAGGATGGGAGGGAAGTGTTATTATTATTATTTTGAAAAGAAACCTGACTGCTCTTACCGTCCATTCCCATGAGCAGGTCGGTAGACTCTTCGATTTCGAAATTTAGATCAGTAGTACTTATTGGTACTAAAAGGTAAAAAGAAAGACGGCTGAAGATTAGCGACTCCACCTCTATGTAAACTATTTAGGATTTATCAGTGACGTAGAGATCATAGTTCTACATTTCCATCTCTGCATTTCACATAAAGATAGGTTCTCTCTCTAGTGGTTATATGTCTAACAGGCAGCCTAGTCTGCATCTCTGTGGAACAGCTGCCGAGATTACAGGATAAACCACACAGAAAATAGGATTAATATCATCGATAATTACAGGGAGATGAAATACATAAAACAAGGTCATGTGACCTGTAATCTTAATGGAAGACTGGTGATGATATAAATAGTATGAGGACAGGGGCTCTTTAACTGCCTCCCGGCCAGCCGTTGTACTTACACGGCCTGCCGGGACCTTCTTGGATGTAAGCGGGCGTGCTAGTACGTCCTGCCCCGCCCCCCGCTCAGGCGCGCCCCCCGCGCGCGCACGAGCCGCTTACTGTGCCCACCTATACATGAAGAAAGATAATTTATTTGCACTGTTTCATTAACATAATATAAGGAAAACTGTTTTTTTTCCTAAATTTTCGGTATTGTTTCCCTAATATAGTAAAAAATAAAAATCCCAGTGGTGATTAAATACCACCAAAAGAAAGCTCTATCTGTCCCAAAAAAATGGTATAAAATTCATTTCAGTACAGCGCTGCATGACGGAATAAATGTCAGTCAAAGTACTGCAGCGCTGAATACTGAAAAATGGCCTGGCCAGGAAGGGGGTCTAAACACCTGGTCTTCAAGTGGTTAAACTTTATTCAAGCGTTATTACTTCAACCGTAATTCACCACAAGCAATACTTGGTGGAGGAGTCTGTAGTGGCGTGGATACGTTCTGAGTGGTCAGGAACCCCGTATTTCCCTTATCTTAGGTTTCATTTAAAATCAGGGGTGATTCCAGGCCATGCATAATGACATTGTCTACAAAGAGACTTTGATGTCTGAACCCAAACCCTTAAGAGTGAACCTGTGCTTTGTCTATGCAGAGCAAACCTGCAAGATGACTTGGTTACCTACCCCCCAATTCCAAACCATCTACTCTTCATTTACCTGCTGGAGCAAAGACAAAAATCCCTGTGTGTTGGAACTTCTTGCACAGCCTCACGGAGAAACACAAGCACACAGTCTGATATGCATGCTGCACATGGCTTGGCAACAGGAAGGAAGCCACAGCTTTATTCTCTACCCGAGTGGTTCTCAACCTGTGGGTCGGGACCCACTCGGGGGTCGAATGACGATTTGCCAGGGGTCGCCTAGCGGCTTCCGGCCGCCCAGGAGAGAGGCGCTTTCTCTGCTCTTTTTTTTTCTGACAGGGTTAAAAGTAAACCTGCCGCTCCGTGTGCACAGTGAGAGGGGAGAGCAGTCAGTGCTGTGCTAGGACTCCTGTATTGGAGGTGGCAGGGTCAATAAAGAGAACCTGTCACCTCCAATTGCTATTACATAGGGGCTTGTTACCTCCTGTGTGATAGCAATAAAGTTAAGTGGAAAAAAAATAGATAAAAAAATTATTAAAGAAATAGAAATAAAAGAATTAAAAAAATAAAAAAGCGATTAAAAAGAAATAAGAAACAAATTATTAAAAAATAAGAAAATTATAAAAAATAAACAAACAATAATAAGGTGAGAGTCCTCCTCAGCCCTCTCCTAGGGCAGCAGTGTCAGTCCTCCCGCCACGCCGCCAGATGTCGCTGCAGCAGCCGCGTCATCCCTAAATTTTACCGTTGGGGGTCACCACAACTTGGCAAATGTTACCAAGGGGTCCCGGCCCTAGAAAGGTTGAGAACCACTGCTCTAGCCTATTACAATACAACATGTACAGTATACCATGGATATAACAGAACACTGCCATCTAGTGACCAAAAATGTATACTGCAGTAGTTGATGCAATAGACACAATGTGTATTCGAACACTGTGTAGGTCAAGCTCACCCCGGGGCTTTAAGTCTTTGCCCCAGCAGGTGAATGCAGTGGCAGGTGAGTGAAGGAAAGGAAGGAAATAAAAGGTTTTTTATAGTATACAGAAGGGTGAACACCCCTATTTATTATTTGTCAATTTCCCAATATGGTCTATTAAAAGAAGTTCCAACATTTGTGGTTCTATGCGGTGGGGTATTTCTTTTACAGGGGGCAATGTACCCGGGGAAATCTTTTAGAAAGTAAGGGGTTTGGTTTGGTAATAAAATGTCATTGTGATTTATTGTGGGGAAGGGAGTGATTGGGTTCAGTAGGGATCTACTATTGCTGCAAGTTTGCTGTATTGGGAATAATTCAATTGTTATATGCCGTGAGGTCTGTTGTAGTCCTAAACAGTAATTGCTTTGGGTATTGTAAGCGATCCCCTGTAACTGCGCATGCGCCAAGCGCGCTTTCCCGTACTATTGGGAAACACGTAAAAGCGTGCCAAACGGCGCACAGGAAGTG
Organism: Nanorana parkeri; assembly: GCF_000935625.1. Lineage (NCBI taxonomy): Eukaryota > Metazoa > Chordata > Amphibia > Anura > Dicroglossidae > Nanorana > Nanorana parkeri. Next base: position 149,066 of record NW_017307873.1, read on the forward strand.
ACACATCACCCTAATCACTTCTCCTATATAAACCCAGCCTGAGCACCACCATATTGCTGGATTATCTTCAGCTCTCCTGTGTTCCTGTTATCTCCTTCTTGATTTGCTGTAACCCGGATCTTGACGATTCTGGCCTGCTGCCTGCCTCCGGCCTCGGATTTGCTTACTGGACTTTGCTTCTGCCTGACCCCTCTGTACCGTTATTTCTCGATTGGTTTTGATCTTGGCTCGTTTACTTGGATTTCGCCTATGAAAGCCCTTGGACTTCAGCTTGCACGGTGTTATCACCACTGGCACCCGTGCCGCTCGCTGTCTACTTGGACTCTGTCCCCAAACTCAGAGTCCTCGGGACACGAGGTGCAAGGGAGGCCTCCTCACGCATTCAGTCTCCAACCAGGTACGTGACAGCTATAAATAGTTTAGGAAGACCGTGGACTCCTGACCCCGAGCGTTCATAGGTCTTTCTTTGTTTTTGTTTTTAGACTCAGCAGGAAATCTGTCCAAAGTAAGTGGAAGTACGGGGAATTCCCCTCTTAGATGGTCGTCGCGGTGTCCCTATTCATAGATTTCCTCTCAGCGATTATTTCACTGAAAATGGTAACATTTTGGGTTTTCCAACACTTTCTCGGTTACACTGCTCAAAGGACAAATAGAAAGAGGGGTGGAAGGGGGGGGGGGATCCAAGAGGAGACACAGCCAGCAATGACTGGACTCCAAGCTTGGTGGAGATACTAAAGAGATCACATGATTGCTATAGTGTGGCAGCTCTCTGTTGCCCGGTGGAGCCAACAAGTAAGGATTGGTCCAGATATATATCATTTCTATTGGTCACAATAACCGGGTCTATCAAGAGGGGAAATCCAACACAGTTTGGGGGTTGTGCCCAGATTCCCTTCAATGCTGTAAGCTGTAGTTAGAAGATAATTCAGCTAAGTTGTCTGGGTGTCAGTCAGTGTAGCTGAGCGAGATTCTAACTACAGCTTATGAAGAATTAAAGCCTTCCATTCACCACCCGTCATGTTACCTCTTATACAATTAATCTAAGACCTGATGAAGGGGAATCTGTGCAAAACCACCGAAATGTGTTGGCTGTCAATTCTTCATAAACCCTTTTTATGACTCCGCATTCTCTTCCTTTCACTCCATACACGTAATAAAAACCTGACAGAGGGTTTCCTGCTCATCTCCCACTCTATCCAAAACTAAAACAAAATGGCGCTAGATATACTTTGAATTAACTTGTTGCTTTTTCCTGCATTGGAAGGCACAAGTTCAATTTAAAAATGAGAATCAGCCTCTGGACTTTTACCCATGCAGTTATTTTTAAAAGTCAAGTGACAAAGGCTTTTAGGTACAGAACATAACACGCCACTGATCGACGGTGCCATCTTCAAGAACATATTTCTTAACAACATTTCTTATAGCTCAAGCTATCAAAAACTGAGCTCATGGTATTCCCTAGCCCCCCCCGCCCGCACCCTCCCCCAACTTTTCGATCATGATTGATAACACAACCATCCAACCCTCCCCCCATGCCAGGGTGCCATCCTGGACTCGGACCTCACCTTTCTTCCCCACATCCAATCACTATCCAAATCCTGCCGCCTTCACCTACGTAACATCTCCAAAATACGCCCCTTCCTCACCAATGAAACCGCGAAACTACTCATACACTCCCTTGTTATATCTCGTCTTGACTACTGTAACTCCCTCCTCATTGGCCGACCTCTACACAGGCTCCTCCCCCCTCCCGTCTATCATGAATGCTGCTGCCAGACTTATCCACCTAAGCAACCGCTCAGTGTCTGCAACCCCCCTCTGCCAATCCCTCCGCTGGTTTCTATCCCCCACCCCCCTCTGTCAATCCCTCCACTGGCTTCCAATAGCCCAAAGGATAACATTCAAAATATTAACAACCACTTACAAAGCTATCCACAACTCCGCCCCCGGCTATATCTCAAACCTTGTCTCAAAGTATCACCCTAATCCGTCCCCTCCGCTCTTCCCAAGACCTCCTGCTCTCTAGCTCCTTTGTCAACTCCTCCCATGCTCTCCTCCAGGACTTCTCTAGAGTCTCCCCCATTCTGTGGATCTCTTTACCCCAACCTGTCAGTCTATCTCCCACTCTGACTGCCTCAACCTGACCACTGAACCATCACATTCTCAAACAATTCATCCCCACACAGCTCCCTCCTCATGTATCACTGGCCCCTCCCTTTTAGATTGTAGGCCCTCAGGGGCAGGGCCCTCCTTACCATCTTGTCTTGATTTGTATTGTAATGTCTTCCTTGTACTGTAAAGCGCTGCACAAACTGTTGGCGCCATATAAATCCTGAATAATAATAATATTAATAATAATATGACTGGCCCCGCAGAGTGTACAATCACATACCTGCTGATGCCATTTTCATTCGCAGTGGTCCATCTGCACATAAAAGAAAAAAATGTCATAAACATCAAGAAGGAAAATCCCATAACATACATGTAAACCCAAATTCTATTTTTCAGCATGTTCGGCATCACGGCTCACTGTGTACAGTTTCTGGAAGCAAAACGTTTTTGTGAATCTGTTGCAAACTTTCTCAACTGGAGATCCTGCCAGTAACAGCACTTCCTGTTCCAGGCTGACAACACTAAGCCACTGCATCTCAGATCGCAGCCACGTTGTCATGTGAGCTCAATGGCCAAAGCCAACTAATGGAGCGCACGTGGCAGGCTGACAATGCTGCTGCTGAGAGGCAGTGGCTTAGTCTACAACAGGAAGTTGTGTCATTGCCAGGTAAGAAACCCAAATTAATTTTCAGTTGAAGTTAGCTAAATACATTAAAGGTGCAAAAAAGAAGAAGGACCCTTGCTCTCTGTATGGAAGCAGTGGTCTCTCTGCAAAGGTCAGACACCCCCCACCCCGCTCACCCACCCCCCACACTCAAGTTCTGGCGATCCACACCCGCTCCAGCAACTCGGTGTACTCGATCAAGTTCAATAGGCTCAGTGGGGGGTTTCCCTAGCACCGAATTAAGTATAGCAGTAACGGTGGCATGGAGATGCGGGCCTTGGGTAGCTTCAGGGATCCCCCTGAGTCGTATATTATTCCTGCGGCTGCGGTTTTCCCCGTCTTCCACGCGGAGTTGCAGTTGCTGTAGATGAGATCTATGTGCAGCTTGGGTAGCCTCCAATGCATCTATGCAGGCGTTGTGGGTGGAAACCGTGACAGACAATGCGGAAACCCTGTTGTCACTACTGGCAACTTGCTGGCGCAGCTCCCCCATCTCTCCCGAGAGCACCCTCCAGTCGGGCTGCCCAGGAGTCAAAGTCAGCTCTAAAGGCTTGCAGCAGATCCCTGACCCCCCGGCCTGGCCCTCTGTCTGATTCCAGGCAGTCTGCTGGGATAAAGGGTTCTGGGATGCAGGCTTGGGAGCAAGCAGGAGAGGTTGGGGCTTCTATGGCAGGTGGGAGGGTAGTGGAAGTAGGGGGGGCCGTCTGCTTAGAACCGGCCGCTTTGATCGCTGGCTTACCGGCTCCCTGCGGGTTCGGGTGAAGCAGGTCCCCCGCGGCCTTCGGCTTGGCCGACACTTTAGGTGGCATGGTGCGGCCCTCAGAGAAAGGCACCAATCGCTGGCCTCGGACAAAAAACGAGGCAATGTCCCGGGTACCGGCGGATTCCGGAGCTGTAGAGGGAGGCAGCCGTGCTGACATCCACCGCCGGGAGAGGAGAGGTAGTGAGAGAGTCCCTTAAAAAGGAGCCCTGGGGTCGCAGCGCTCCGTTCAGCACGTCCTTAGCCCACCATGCTCGGCCACGCCCCCCCTTGATTCTGTTTTTTAAACATATATTTTAATAATATACTGCCCGAGTCTGAGCTTTATTTTGTCACTAGGGAAATTTTCTCCTTCCTCCACCTCACACTCCCCGCCACTCGTATTGCCCAATTACAGTGCCTGAAAATTTGAACAATCCACCTTATACTACTGCACATGGGCCCAAAATGCTGCCGGTCAGCCGCTACCCTTTGCCACTATAGCCACTTGATGATCCTAACATTCACCTCCATACACTATTAACTCTCCATGCACTGTCCCTCAATACCACATCAAGTTCACCTCACCCCCGACCTCCAAAGATGTTGTCCCCGGCCCACAATTCACCTCACCCACCTCCACTCACCTGCCAACTCCAATCTTCCCCACACCTCTGCGGTCAAATTTAATCCCTTACCCCATGCAAACCTGATATCAGCACGGCTGGTACTCAAACCCCAATGAAAATATGTTATGATGAAGGTCTGCTCACATTGCCACCAATTTCATTCAAACCTTCAACTTGTGCTGCACCCACTGGCCAGATATAGGGAACTCTCTGGTCTCCGACTTCCCTTGCTAGGTCACAAGAGAGACACATGGGGAGTCTGGGACCAGAGATTTCCCTGTGACTGGCAGGTGGGTGCAGCACTAATCCGAGGTGTGAATGGAGCCGGGGGACTATGTGAGCACATTTATTATACCATATTGTGTATGGAGCTTGCCAGCCGTGCTGATCTGAGCTCTGCATGGGGGGAAAAGGTGAAGCATGTCCAACAGGTGACTGTTTTTAACGCTGAAATCTCCAGCTGGATCTTGCTGTTGATAGGTCATTCAGGAAGATGCTAACTACAAGGATCCACAAAGCTGACTCTTCACAGGAGGTCTTCTGAATGTCCCACAGTGGGGATACTGAGAAAGAATACTAAGCAAAACACAGGAGACATTGCTTTATGATGTCTCAGGTGAGCATGAATAACACTGAGGTTTCCGGTCCTTATCTGGGTAGGAAACAGTTTAGGCTGGTTCCAGTCCACCTAGTAGTCTGGGGGTCCCTCTGGAGAGAGGAGGTTCTGAGGGCTTTACATGGCAGCTGAAAGGAGTGCCAGGGGAAAGGATTAGCTTGTGAGCCTATAGGGGTGCTCTTTGCATCTGAAAGGCTGAGAGAGTAGAAGAGGGGGTGCACCTTCATGCAGAAGGCTTATCAGAGGGTTTAGCCAACCTTTGACTTTGAGCCTTATAGGGTGACTGAGGTGTCAGGCTATGAGGTCCTGGGGAAACCTACTGCAGAAACAGATGGAGTATGATGGGACTTAGCTGTCCTTTCCCTAGACCTCCTGTGTTGAGACAGTAGCATGCTCTGGCCTCCAATGGAATTCCTGATGATGGTACTAAGTGTAGGGCAAAAGAAACAATGTCCCTCCACTCTATGCTATTTGGATATGGCTTTAGTATCCCAGCAGCTTTACCAGAGGGAACTGTGCATCTGTTTGGATATAAGACACCTAAGTTAAGATGCGTGTAACACACCATCAAAACTGAAGTATAAGGCTTGAGACATCCATTCCACATGTTCAATGTAAGAAGGGGTCTACCACAGTGGTGGCAATGGTGTTGGGCTAGAGTCACCCGAAGCAGTGGGACTTTACCATTTATGTCTATGTGCAGATATGTGCAACCATGTGGTGGTGATGCAACTTCTCCCAAATTGTGAGGCCTCAGGTACTCAAAAACCCAGACAACCAGGTCACTGTAGGTGGGCAGTAGGAACGGACCAGAGATCGAAGTTTCTCATGGTGCTAGGAGCAGTAAAAGCAAGATAATGTCTCCTGAGGATGTTGAATGGTGGTAGAGTGCAAAACAAGCATGACAATAGAGGACATCAGCGATCCATCCCTCAGTGTTGACCCTTTCTGCAGCAAAACTGTCAGCGGTGGAAAATTTGAGAAGCACCTGGGTAGGACCAGGAGCACCAGGAGCGGTAGCGCCTGGTGCTCAAACTGATAAGCCTACTCAACAAAGTGAATCTTCAGACAGGGCAAGCACTGAGTCAATGCCACGGCTCTGGACCTGGAAAGGGCTCTATGGCTAACTTTTACTTTTACATTGTCTGGAAAGCACCACAATCAGAATGCAGTGCCACATTCTAGGCTAGCCCCACAAACATCTGGTCCAGCGGAGTCTGGGTATGGTACTTAAATGTCAAGCAGAGAAAAGGATGATCCCGATGGAGACCAGTTCAAGTGATGTGTGGAGGAATCTTGACTGAAGGTAAAGAAATGCATTCTGGGCAGGGGAGGGGTCTGGTCAGCCACCTAGTCTGGCTCATACATTTTCTGTTTGCTAGTCTACAGTCCTCCTGTAGGTGGCAGCATAACCAGACAGTATCTGAATTTCTGTGTCTCTTCGAAGAGAAAGATGTTTTTTTTGGTCTTGGGTTTTATAAAGTAACAGCACAGCAAATGCAACAACCAGTAGGTAATTATGGCACTTACGAGATTTGGCCATCTTTCTCAAGGCTCCTGACATCGGAGCAGAATTGAAAGCCACTCCTCCCAAGGATCCTGGCATGGGAGAAGCACCAAAAGCCATAATTCTAGGCATTGACTGCGTCATCATGAATGCTGCAAGACAAGAGAGATGATAAGTGATAAGATCCATTATACAGCCTCTACAGAATACTGGGGGGTTTCTCACCAGGACATGTCACTGCTATTATCAGGGCCAGAAGAATTTAACATGTATCTAAACCCAAAAACAATAATGTCATATATTGCAGCTCGCCAGTTCCTAGATGTGGCGGATTCAGTTTAATTTTTTCATTAAATGTTTTGCCCTTTATTTTACCCAGTAATCCTGACAAATAACACATTTCTTGTCCCTGGGTGGCTACACTCTTTTTCTCCTCTATGGGAAGTCATTGTTGTCGCCCAGGCTGATATAAATAAACTGTCAGTATCGGCATTAACAGTATCTGAAATTATAATCCTGTTATAAGGTCTGTCCCCATAGAAAAGTATAAATAACTTATATAAATGGACAGATTCGTTAGAACAGAGTTTATCTTCTTCTGACAGCCCAAAACTCCATGACATGGTTACCATAGTCAGTCACAGCTAATAATGAGGTAACTATTTGTAGCCTTCCCCATGGCGGGGCATGCAGTTATGTCCTCCTGTATAGCAGGGCTGAGGATTTGAAAACTTCATACCTGGAGCTGGGATGTCCCTGCGCACAGGAGGACCCTCCACACGTGTCTTGGTGTCCTTGTTGATGGCTACATAAGCTGTGAGAGAAGAGACAACACCAGACTGCAGGCTGGTCTCCAGGATCTTCTTCTTCACCTCTTCAGACTGTGACTCTGTTCCATGTTCCAGCTCAGAGATCAGAGCTTTGGCTGCCAGTCTGTGGATGGTGGGCCTGAAAGAAGATAGACAAAGCGTGAGTAGACCAGAGCTCTGCCAGTCTGTGTATGTTGGGTGAGAGAAGACAGACAATGCATGAGGAGACCTGAGCCTAGCCAATCTGTGGATGGTGGGTGAGAGAAGATAGACAATGCATGAGGAGACCTGAGCCTAGCCAGTCTGTGTATGGTGGGTGAGAGAAGATAGACAATGAATGAAACTTTCAGAGCTCTGACAGTCTGCGGATGGTGACCCTAAAAAAAAAACATGGAGAATGTTTGTAGCTGATGTAGAATATTTCAATACTTAATATTGACCTTTCTGCACTCTGCACGTTCAGCGGGAAACGAATGTCGTTCTTTACAACTTCATCTTTAAACTTGTACTGCAGAGAGACCTCACCTTCAGCTTCATTCTCCACCTGGGGAAAGAGAGAGAGAGTCCTGAGCATCAGTCAGCTCACATATATAAAGGCTTGTGGACAGCTGAAGCTAATAATGAGTTCTGGTTACCAGGTAAAAAGTGGAGCTAGAAATGAGGGCTTTATCCCACCCAAAGCTCTACAAAGCCTCGCTATATATGTTGTGTGCATGTTTATTAAATCCTCACCTTAAACCACACCCATCATCACAGAAATCCCGCCTACTCTAGATATATGTTCTCCACTCTCCATAGAGGGTGTGGAGTCTTACATGTTTGGGATGTTTTTCTACCACCAGCAGAGTCTAATTTGACCTGGAAATATACCCAGGTTAAATTCCGCCAGACCTCATCCTACCCAAATTTCCAATCTCCATTTAGAAATAATTTTCACCATCCTTCATACTGAAGTAATACACAAAACACGATCTTCCCCGGGCTCACAGACCTTTCCCTTTAGCTGAGCGTAGACAATGGACCTTTGTCCCTGGAAGATGGTAGTGGGGACTTTGGACAGGACGATGGCCTCCACACCAGAAGGAAGGGTCCATTTAAGAGAGACGTCCTTCACGGTGGGCTGTAGGGAAAACTTGAGCGCCCGAAGAACCTAGAGATAAAAACAAAACAGAAAGAAAAATTTTGACTTAAAGCTGAGCTTGAGGAAAGGATAGCAAGATAAACATGAAAACGCCCAGTACAGGATAAAATAACAAAACTAAATTTAGCTGCAATATTCATCTTCAATTCA
>NW_017307873.1:157463-179341 GCF_000935625.1 Nanorana parkeri
GTCCTCCTTAATCTGATGGCCAGCAACATTCAACCCACTTCCTATGAGTCCAGGGTTATAATGTCTGCCAAGTTTTCCAGTTGTCTGTGTCCCCATCTGGAAGATCATTCTAATTTTTTGTTCATGAAGCCCTCCATTTTACCCTTACCTTGGGTTGCATGCGGTCTTTGCCGGTGATAAACTCGAAGGTTCCATTTCCTGCCCGGGCCATGCCTTTAATGAGGGATGTGGAGGCTCCTTCACCGATCCCAAACGCAAAACATCTGAAAAGGGGGGAAGAGGTTTTAAAAACTCCCTTCTATTGGCTGTGCGGGAAGAAAAGAGCTGAAAGCCATTCTGGAAGGCCCAAACCTAGAACCCATTCTGATGGCCCTAAATCTTGCCTGCCCCTTTCTGCCTCCAGAGAGGCAGCTCGTCGTAGTGTAAATATCTGGGGTCAGGGTTGGAATTTGAATTTATTGAAAACCGAGTCTCTTTAATTATAAAAATAGTTTCACATATATAATTCGGAGGGGAATGTCATCAAGCCTGCAAATGATACCTATGTCAGAACTGAAATGGTGATCACATGGTGGAAAGCTACTCTGATTGAAAGCTTATTGTCCATTTGAACCCTGGCTGACACTGGCCGGTGGAATTGAAAGCTAGCTAGTATTATACACACTTACTGCATATGCTGCTAAGTAAATCGTTAATTAATCTGCCTCCTGCTGTTTACAGATTAGTTCAGATTTAGTTTCAAATCAGACAGTCTGAAGACAAGCAGTTTCTGCCATTTTCTTGGTATAACAAAATCATAATACTCTGAAACCTGCGTCATGGCCGTATTAGATGTTTACTTGTATAACAAAGACTTTCTATTGACAGTAAATAATAATGTAGCGCCCAACAACTTCTGTGATGTGACTACTAGACATTTAGTGGTAGCCGGGGCTGTAGTCGGCCTGGCTGGATTTGTAATAGCAATTATATGGTTAATTACCGGTGTCTGAAATTGCCTGTACCCCCCTGGGCGGAGTGTGCCTCTGTCATATTGTGAGAGAGCCAATGGGAGATACTCTAATGTATGTACAGTACAGCAGCCAATCACTGGGCTTCTCTCAGCCAGTGGTGCCTGCTGGGATAGGGTACATATACTGGAGGGATCTGCCATGTGCTCAGACTAGCCGGGACCAGCCATGGATTAGGGCTGGGTCCTGTTCAGCCTGCCCCCCAGGCTAGGCCGAGGCCTGGGAGTGGGCATGGGCTGGTGTGAGGGAAGGTTTCCCTGAGGCCTCCAACATGGAGGAGGCCTGTGATGCTGAAAGAGGAAGAGAACCGGGACCAATGCTGACTCTTGAAGTACCCTGGAACTAAGTGGACTTCAGGAGCATGGTCGGTGTCTTTCCTGATTGAGGATCTGCATCCATCCTGCCTATCTGTTGCATCAGTCGCTGTCTCTCAGGTGGATCTACACTGATACATCTACAAAGTCTGGTGAGTCTGGAGCTTCTGTTGGCTACCCCCTGGACACCTAGAACCCCCATACCCTCTCTCCCCAGTGAAGATGTTCAATAAATCGTTTACTTAGCATTTTCCTACCGGAGTGGACATCAGTTTATGGGCACCGGAAGTGGGCGGTTAATGCTAATGGGTGGGCAGCTGAAGGGCATACCCTAGACAGACTAGAGGCGAACCGGGCAACCAGCGGCTCCTACGGGGGTAGCGCTACAATAATATATGAAACATCAACTTTGAAGTATTTAATAATCTTATCAGCAGGTGGCTGTATTCAGATGCAGGTGGTGGAGGTCAGATGGACTCCGTGTTACTACACACAGATGTGGGATATAGGAAGGGGGTAGTAGTCACATTTTAATTTACACAGAAGGATGGAATGAATCTCAGCCAGGACACCGACATGGAGTTTGCACGTTGTCCCAGCGCTTGGATGGGTTATCATCTTTTGGGTACTGCAGTTTCTCCTCACAATTCAAAGACTAATGTCTTTGTTTTTGGCTATTGCCAAAATGAACCCAAGTATGTATGTTCGGGTCTAAAAATGTCAAATGTAACCTCCTATGGCAGACCCTGGTAGCAATGCTGAGTGGCTAATGCAGCTCTGGTATGCATTTCAGGCATGGAGACACAGAACAAAGTATGGTTCCAAGGTCAGACATGGACCAAAGATTGCAATGCGCATGTCATGGTAGTAGGGATGGAATGGGATGGGATGTTTATAATTACCGGTGTTTCTGAGCATTTTTCTGAACTTCATCGATCACTTGCTTTGTGTTCCCGACTTCTCCATCTGTGAAGACAAAAAGCTGAAGAGAGGACAGAGATGAGGAGATCAATGGAGCAACGCAGGTCATCAACACTGAACTTTATCATTTCACTATCTTGTCTTACTATATAAATTTATACTAAAGTTATATTATAAGACGTCTTCAGGCAAAACTCAAACATTAGATATCAGTAGGCTCTGTGACCCCATAACCCGAGTACTTGGAACTCCCCTCCTCCACACTCAATGGTATCTAGTCTCCCCAATGTTTTGCAGCCTCACTTACCTGTCGGGGGTGCTCGGCTCTCCCGGCTGTTTGGTAGATCTTCTTTAGAGGTTGGAGAATTTCTGTTCCTCCAAAGTTGGCATCCATCTCATTCACCTTCTTCACCGACTCCTCCATGGACTTCTGTGTGTACTCCACACTCTCCCTGGGGAACATTGTTCAATAAGTTCATGTTATACGGTCACTGCAGGGGATATCAACTGACACGGTGCAGGTTTCATGGTGATTGGGACCTCCAGGCAGCTCTACAGATGGACTGAGAGGTCTGACAAATATGTCCAAACCACAATTTTTAGATGTAAATCAGGCTGTGGCATGAACATCCATCATCCAACTAACCATCTGTAGAGAAATAATGACTGGAATCGGAGAAGTGATCATGCCATACTTCCTAAAGACCTTGCAATAAAAGATACGTAAACCCAACAATGGACTTCTTATATTTGCTCCCTTTTGGTCTGCTAAATATACCATTGAAAGTGTTATATCTGTTGGACAAATGCAAAAAATACCTGTTGATCCTGCCAGAAATCATGTCAGCTGATATCTTCCTGTGCTCTCTGCCTTTGTGACTACAGAACACCTCCCCTCTATATGCAGAAGAGAAAAGCGCGGGTGTGCTGTAATCCTGTCCTAGAGCGATAACGCTGCTTCTTCATGCTTCTTCACCACCAGCTATAGAGGAATGCAACAAATCCCAGCAATAGTACATTATACATACAGTGTACAATGTATTGCTGGGATTTCTATTCCTATGTATGATATACAGCACAATGTACCATCAGCTATAGAGGAATACAAATTCCAGCAATACATAGTAGAGCACCATGTGCTGGGCGGGGGGGTCGAAGTGCAGGCTTACCTGAGCAGTCTTCCAGCAACTTGTTTCTGAGATCGGGCCTGTCTATCGGCGGCTGTCACCCCCCCACCTGCTCCTCCTTACTTCTTCTCACCGCATCCTTGTGCCGATCGTGGATTTGGGCCGGCGGTGAGCCTGAGGCAGGGAGGAGGTGCGGCGTGTGGATGGGGGCGGGTCTGGCAGCGGCGAGCGTAAGGTGGGGAGGAGGTGTGGCGTGCAACGCGTGTGGAGCCGTGAACAGGGCCAACCAATCGGAAGATGATTAATCGATGATTGAAAAAGTTGACAACTTTTTCAATAATCAACTATAATCAATGATGTCAATTAGTTGTTGCAGCCCTAGTTGACTGGTATATTGGTGCCATCCTTTCTATTTACACACGCATGTCTACACATGGCTGCCCAACATGGACATAGGCCTTAAAGAGTGTGTAAGGGTAAAACTTTTTTTTTTTTTAGTTGGAATAGAGTGGGGGAAGGGTTAGAACCCCTATCAGATTAGTATTGCTCCCATAGTCCATGCTGGGGTGGTTCACCCTCTATTTGTTCTAGCGACAACCTTTACCAAGACAGAAATTGATGGGAAATCTTTAGTTTTAGAGTTTCAGGTCAAGAGGTGAGTGCGAGTCTTCTAATGGGGACACCTGTTGTGGTGACAACTGTTAGACTTATATATCGCCCTAATAACACATATTGTATGTGCACCCACATTTGTAATGAAGATCCGTCACATTGTCATGAACTATGCAGTCCACGCTACATTATATGGTTCTTACAAAAGCAAGAATAGATATCAGTTCCCTGAGATCCAGGTAATCCCTAAATCTCAGCCAAGAAGCCCATATTTTCCAAACTCTATCCCAACTATCATATTCCGCAGCCAATAAACATGCAAGGTCTACAAAACGCTCAATTTCCATGACCCATTCTGCTAATGTAGGTACCACAGAGGAGCACCGACAATGAGGTGTAACTGCGCGTGCAGCAGTGAGAAAGTGTCGGAGGATGTCTCTCTTAGTATGCTTTAAGGAGAACTATGGGGTCAGGGCTTTTCCCCATAGTTCTCCTTTAGGGTAACGGGAGGACACAAACTAGCGTCCTCCGGTCACCCTAAGCTCAGTATACCGCAAGCTGTGAGCGACGCCGGTATGTGTTCGCTCACCTCCCGATCTACTGAGCCGACCTGTGACAGTCTCATTGTCACAGGTCGGCTAGAACTATGAGGAGAGTGAAAAGCACTCGCCTCATAGTTCTCCTTTAATAGGAACGGCAATCACACAAAGAAGAGCCACTTTAGAGTCTTGAATTACAGTGCCTGTCACTCTGTGGTAGACTACAAATACTACCCAAAATTTCTGAAGTGGGGGGGCAACTCCACCAAATATGTCTCATATTTCCAGATGCTGCGTGGCACTGCCCAACCTTTATACTCACGGGAAGAAAGCCTCAAATTTGGACCCAAAGCCATAGATATTGAAGTAACACCCGAGAGGTAAACTCTTCAATAGAACAACCAGCGTCTCCTGCAGAGGAAAGACAATGAATGAGGTGACTGGAAAGCTAAGACCCGGTGAAAGGCTAGAATGAAAAGAGTTATGGTACATATTGAATAGGGATGCACAGATACTTTTCGAGTACCGGTGCCGATACTTGGCATTTTCATGAGAACTACCGGGGTTGCATGGGTTGCAGCTGGGACCTGGCTCTGGCGCTCCACCACTGTCCTGAAATCATTAGTCTGTATTGTTTTAGAAAAACTGTCACATGACAATGAACAAAAATGTATCAGTACTCGTACTTGTAAGTACTCGGCAAGTACCAGTACTCGTACTCGCAAAACTGGTATCTGTGCATCACTTTATATATGTTTATAAAAACAAAATCGTACATTATAACAGAGATGTACAAATCCCGGGTGCTCCTTACAAATGACAGCGGCCTCCTAACTTTTGAATTTTTCTCTAGTGTAGTCTTGGAGCTGGAAAAGTATCTGTACTTGTACCGAGTACGGTACTTGGTATCAGTGCATCCCTAATATTGAATATACTTTCGTTGGCCAAAGAGGTGGAGTTAAATGCCACAAGGGTGGGGATTTGGCCCAGCTATTCATAATAATTGCCACATTGACAGAGACAAGCTCTCCTTATCTGCTTGGCTGAAGAAAATCCTGTTTATAGTGGTCAATAGCTCAAGCTTAAATTTACACTCACAGCTTAATGAGCTGGGGGATTGCCTTCTCCCTTCCTGCCTGCTCTGATCAGAGTCATATTTAATATATTAAAAACTGACATGACGGGAATCCATGTGCACTTGAATCATCTAATCAAGCACCGGGGGAATTAGGAAGAAACTATGACTGGACCCTTCAACTACAAACAGGTTTCTTTCTACTGTGATAAATTTAGCTCAGGGTTAACTCATGTCTCTGAATATCACCTTAGCTTCACATAAGGTCCCCTTTGTTGATAATCAGGAAGGTCCTTCTAGCCCGTGTTCTACCAGATGATAGGTGACTTTGTTTTCATGAATTATTTCAATTTACAACAAGGATCCCGAGACACATTTCCAATCACGTAAGTCTTAGATGGTCAATTGGGGCAATTTACCGACCTTGGCACTCTGAATCCTCTGCGGGGCGTTGGGCTCAGAATTCATTGGAGACTCCATACTGCCAGACCGGTCCACAAGGAAAATAAACTCGCCGCAACTGGTCTGCTCCTGTCCAGCTGGGAAACTCGGGTAGAAGTTCAACATGGCCACTGACTCCACCATAATGGACCCTACAGAACACAGGGAGAAAATAAGATTGTAACAAACACAGAGAACACATTCAGTCCACTCCAGTATGTTCAACAAAGCTTTTACAGAGGCTGCTGAACAATTTAATGGCTTCCACTATTGTCCCAGACTATTATTATTATTATTATTATTCTTACCAGCAAATTTGTGCCCATTCATCAAAAGAGTCATTTTAGGTGTGAGTGTATTTACTGTTGCATAGTCATGTTGTTATTTTATAGTGTTTAAAGGAAGAACTATACAGTAGTTTGTTTTGTCTACTTCTTGCTATATAACTGTGCCATCCAAGATCGAAGTACGGAAAAAAAGAACATCTAGGATCAAGGAAGAAGAGAATAATGGAAGAGTAATGGGGGCATAGACAGGAGAGGAAGAGAATGACAAGACAGTTGGAAGGGGCATTGATAGAGAGGAGAACACATAACATATCCAGACAATGCTTGAGGTCTACCAGCCAATAACCTTCACATCTCCAATAATTAATGACTTAACGTTTCAGGTGCGAACAGCAGGAATAGAGTTCCCCATCAGGGATGCTGAGCTTATTCCTCATGGCTGAGACATAAGACGGTTTTGGAGCATTTTGAAGTCAAGTGTCTGCTCCTTTAAAGGAGAATTATGAGATGAGTGATTTCCACTCCCATCATAGTTCTTGCCGACCTGTGACAATGAGACTGTCACAGGTCGGCTCAGTAGATCGGGAGGTGAGCGAACACATACCGGCGTTCGCTCACGTCTCGATCCTCACAGCTCTCTGCCGTGACAGGGGAGGGGCTGGATTCCCCCCTCCCCGCTCGGATCTGCCAGCGCTGACTGGCGGAACGGATGGGGGAGGGGGCGGGTACAGCTGGCTCTGCCTCTAGATGGGCAGAGCCAGCTGTCACTCACGCAGCTGGGCGGATCCCGTCATCTACGTCGGGATCCGCTCCGGCTGCGGCGTCTCAGTATACCGCGAGCTGTAGCTCCCTATATACTGAGCTTAGGGTAACGGGAGGACGCTAGTTTGTGTCCTCCCGTTACCCTAAGGAGAACTATGGGGAAAAGCCCTGACCCCATAGTTCTCCTTTAAAAATAAAAGAACCGTCTGGGATGGGTGTGTCAGGAGTTTTGGAAGTCAGTGTCAGGCATCAGTATCTAAAAAGGAGGGCTGAGTTATTCTGACTTAGAATTTTCAGGACCAGAAAGTCTGGGCTGGCCTGCTCAGCCAGTTTTACCACCAGCCAAACAAAACCGATGATGATACACAACTCAGGGATTTGCTACCTGCCTGCAGTCTATTGCAAATGTAAAATCTATTCGCCTATGCCGGTGAAATCCTGAAATGTTTGCACATTGATGTCTGCCATTAAAGTGACACTAAACTCAGGCTTTAAATCCTAAAAATACATTCAAGAACCCGAACTATGAACAACAATGTATCTTATTTGTGTATCACTCGGCTGTAGATCCTCCAATCATCTCTGAATTGGTGCTGACACCGTCCTTCCTTCTGGAGGGGGGCTACGTCTGTTCCCCATGGTCCCTGTGTGTGTTGTAGAGTAGAATCGGCATCAGAGAGAGTTCAATTAATTCTCTGTGCTATAAAGAGGAGCAGCGTTTGTTATAATGTGGACACTGGCCCTCAGGAGAGCTCTCATGTGATGGGTCATTATACCGCAATGCAGAGCGCTAGCTGTAGATGTCATGTCGGGTTATTTTGTCACCTGATGGCGTCGGTCCTTTTTCTTGGGCTGCGTCTGTAGATCCAAGCCCCGCCTCCACAGTGACGCTGGGTTTGTTCACATCTGTATAATAAGCCAGTAACTCCACATCTCGCTCAAACTTGTGCCCCTCTGCCAGTGACACCTGCAAAGGTGAAATAACATTATAATAGGAAGCACATTTTAGAGCAACTTGAGATTTGTTGCTGCAGTATTCCATCATCTTCAGTATATAGGGGTGTGGGGTGACATGATGACTGCAAAATTATAACAATGGAGGTTCATTAAAAAGATGAACATGAATAAATTGCCATTTTCATTCACAAGATACATCGACTTGATGGTTTATTAACTACATATTCAACAAAAGAAATAATCCTTGATACTATTTTGAGTCCCGCTCACCTTGGCGCCGGTCTTGTCACTATCTGTATACTCCACAGGGGTGATTTTACAATTGGACTCGATCTTGGCGATGCCGTACACAGATTGGAAGTGAGCAATCAGACTCAGCGTGTACGGGATCCCACCAACCGGCACCTGCGGACGTGTGGCTGTTATGCTCACATCCTGATCTGGAAGAGAGAAAAGAGAGAGAAAGGAATCATCTCAGTGTCCAAATGGAGATGAGTGCATACTGCATCTATGCCAACAGCATAGCTTCGTAGTAGAAGAGTCCGGGTGCTTAAAGTGACATTAAACTCTCAGATTTTTTAACATAAAACAATACTGTAATGTGCGCCTTACTCTAATCCATGGTTGTTTCCCTTCTCTTTGCTGCTCTTCCTTTTAAATCTGTATCTGTTCTCATGCTCTGCAGAACTTCTGTTTTGCAGCAGACTGCCTTGTCTCTGGAATGGATACATGGTGTCTGTGTGTACGTTGCAACCTGAGCCAACACTACAGGAAGAGGCACTCAGCTGCAAAGGGAAGTTCTCCCCAAGCATGAGAAGACATGATGATTTAAAAGGAAGAGCAGCAAAGAGAAGGGAAACAACCATGGATTACAGTAAGGCGCACATTGCAGTATTGGTTTATGTTAAAAAATCTGAGGGTTTAATGTCACTTTAATTGCTCCGTCTGCAGTTCAGACCTTTCGCTAATTAAAATATTTGGCGCATCTTGAAACGAAAAATACGACAAAGAAGACCAAGGACTGTTGAGCAGTTAGAATCCTATATCAGGCAAGAACGGGAGAACATTCCTCTCCCAAAACTCCAACAACTGGAGTGTTAGTATAAGAAGGGGGGGATTGGATACCGTGGTAAACATGGCCCTGCCCCAACTTTTTTCAGACGTGTTGCTGCCATCAGTTCCAAAATTCCCTTATTTTTTTTCCTAAAATGTTAAATTTTCTCAGTTTAAACATTTGATATGTTTTTTATTTCCTATTGTAAATAAAATTCGGGTTTATAAGGTTTGCAAATCATTGCATTCTGTTTTTATCGTGATCTGCACTTGGGGCCTCCTATATCAAAAGAGTTGACCACTACAACCCTACAGCACACAGGGGTTCTGACTTTTGACATTCATTGGCTGGGTTTAGTGCCGGGGTTACAATTTGGACAGAAGTCAAGGCCCCAGGTACAGCATGGGCCTACAATGTGAAAGGCTCCACAGGAACACAGGAACTGGTTTGAAGACTGGTTAGAACACAAGGTACTTGGTGTTGGCAATTTATCACTTTTGCTTTAGGAACATTGTCATCCAAGTCAGGTTCATTTTAGGTTTAGGGGTCCTTTCAGAAGAGCAAATCAAAGAATTACACTAAAATAAACTATTTGCACCTTTTGGGGTGTATCTCGGGTTGAGGACGGCCGGCAGCACAAAACGCACAGCTCCGTCCGCCTCCAATGGCAACTCCCGGACGTATTTCAGGGTGATCTCAGCTTCCTGGCCGGGAGGGAGATTCCCAACACTGCAGCTAAAGATGTCTGCCGAGCTCTCATCTTCCTCCAGGAGGAAGGCTTGCTCGCCCCGGCTGATGGCCTCATCATAGGTTTTGTGAGCCTGGAGAGGAGAGGGAGAAGAAGCAAACTTGTTACTGTCATAGTTTTACATCAGTTTAGAGCTGTGAATATGACGTCTTACGTCTATACAATTCCATTTCAGTTTCTGAAGCTGTGAGGTCAGCTGAAATGCAGATTAGCTGATCTCTTAAACAAATAGCTCCAGAGTATTATGTTGTGTGTCCACTAGGTTTCTAAGACCATTGGAAGACAGTGGGGTGTATGTGATCTGACCTTTACACCATTATGACTAATAGGTCATTGGGAGCACAACTTTTTGATCTTGACTCAGACCGGTTCGGCTTTGTCATGCCGAGAAGGAGTGGCCTTTTTTTGGATAGAGCAAAGAGGTCAGGGATTGGTTTATGGGAATGGGAAGAGGTTAGAACCTCTATTATGTTTTAAATTCTGTAGACGTCTCCTTTAAGAGGGAGGTTTCCTTTCCCTTCTTGTTCCTTCTGACCCCATCACAGGAAGTGAGAGAGCATCTCCCCGAAGACACCACAGATAGAAATTAAAGCTTGCCAGAGGTTCTAGCCTTTCTGTACTCAACCAAAATCATCTCATGTCTTGTTCTATCTGACAACAGCTCTGCTTGGTTGCCTCTGTCTGAACAGTCAATTACGCTATTTGCTTCACAGAGATCAGCATTTGTTTAAATGGCAGTGTTGGAAGGACCAGTGGACTTTGGGTTCTGCTTCAACCTAGAATAAGCTCAACACCCCAACACTTAACTAAAACCTTAGCCTAGCCAGTAACATTAACAATAAACCTCCTCCTGTCCCCCTGACCCTAGCACTAACCAAACTCTTTAGTTATTCACTAATACTATCATAACCCCTATGGTATACTTACATTATACTCTGTGTGTAAGCCAAGCGTGCCACCACAAAATCTAACAGCATTGACATCTACTGATCCGTCTATGGTGTGCAGCATCTACCTCCTCCACCCTCCTGCTTTATAGCTCTACTTGTGTTACCAAATTCTATCTATCTCTGCATTTTGTGTCTAGTTTTCTAGCCTCCCCTAAAATAGCAAGTAACAGTCGATGCTTCTCTGTGACTATTAATCATAAGACATGATAGACATCTGCAGATCAGTAGATAATTCAGCCAAACTGGTGACCACACGTTCTATATCTCATCTACAAAACAACAAATGTCATGCAGAGCTTTACAGAGAAATAAAAAACAATTAAAAAAGAGCAATAAAATAAAGTACACCTGTATTGTAAGTAAATATACGCGGTGTGGTGATTAGGGAAGATTCCTCCATTTCTTCAATATTGAGAGTTTTAGTGCATCAGTTAATAAAGATCGGTCAGATTACAAAATGACCGCTTGGAAGCTGGATACCAAGGCCGTATCAAGACATCAAGCTGCCTAGGCACACCCCCATAATTAAACCCAGTATAAGCTCCACCCGCTCGTATAATGTGCTTATCTCCTTATAAAATGCTAGAATGTGCTACTAGTGGCAGCGTGCTGTCATGATGGGTACATCTGGTCAAGATGAAGAAACTTTACATTTATTAGAAAGAATTAACAATGAATGGTCCCATCAACACTGTGGTATAGGCGCCCTGTACCTGTAAGTGTGTATGTTAGTGTTCATAACAATCCCTTAATCTCTGTGAAATGTGTTTGATCCCAGTGCAAGGCTGTACATGGGACCTCTACTAAGTCAAAATTAAGCCCTGTTCCAGATAAGTCTAGGCCAGGGATCCATGGGGGCTCCACAAGGACGCAGGCATTGACATGAAAGGCAGAAGGTGTCCCAATGGTTTTATTAAAGGTTGAAATGTATAATATCCCAATTTAGTGAAAAGACTGAGAATGTATAATCATGTCTGAAGTGAACATTTAATATGTTGTTATGCGTCCGTCTCATAATCCTCATTACCTGCTTCTTCTCCTGCAGGTCGGCTATAATTTTCTTCCCCTCTATTGTGGCCTCAAAGCTGTAGACGGCGGAGTCTTCATCCATGGGGAAGACAAAGACCGCTTCCACCGCCTTCTCCTCCTTGTTCTTATACTTGAGAGTGGCCGATACATCCGCCACAAAGCCTTTCACCTGGACGTCCACCGAGATCCCCTGCAGAGGGACTGGACACACACACACAGGAGAATTAAATCTGGTGACCTGAGCTATACATTTGGTGAACAGTTAGGAGACAGGTACCCTTTAAAAGTGCTCTTCAACCAAACTGGGGAACAAACAAATACAAGAAACACATTCTACCTGTACAGAGATGAGGAGTTTACAACTCAGTACTTAGCTTATCTACATTGTAAATTTAACAAGCTGCTATAAAGAGCAATCTACTAATCTACGACCCCCGGCCTTTTCATTGAGTCAGTGAAGGATCAGCAGCACCTATCTCCTCCTGTCAGATGTTCCCTGCCAGCACATGTGCACTGCAGAAGAGCCACATTGACTTAGAGCGATGGTCCTCACTAACCTGGAGAGCTGCTGTCATGGAGTGACACACAGGGATCAGCTGACCGGAGACACTGCCATGTTCCCTCATGTAAATGGTTCTGGTACCAACAGCACCACCATGATGGTAGACGTAGGGTGTGATGTAATACATGTGAGATGAACTCAAACTCACCATTGAGTTCTGTGTGACACACTGATATCTGTATGGTTGACTTTTATTGGAAATGATATCCAAAGGGCGTTTAACCTTTATTTTTATATATTTTCTTCTTTGCTTACCACTAAAAATACTGAATGTCACAGTCTGGTGGATGGGGGTGACAGTTTAGATCCACCTGGAGCCATTTGTCTGATGTTTATCTGAATACTGAAAGCAGAGGATCAGCATGACAGTCAGCTAACTAACATATGTAGAATGAGAAGTCACCATCTGCAGACTCCATGTGTCACTCGGGAAAGGCTTCTTCAAAAATCAGAGCTAGTGTCACTCATACTGTAACCTGCCGTTGGTTGTACACTCACCTGGCTGGCGGGAAGCCACGATGATAAGGCCACAACATGGAGGAAATGGCGGCATTATTGTAGATTATCTGAAGGGAAATAAAAGATATAACAAGTGTCAGATTTAATGGCTGCAGACTGAGTGACATAATCTAGTCTATCCCCAGGGCTCTCTTCCTCTTCTCCTCCTCTTCTACTTATTGTTGCCTCTTAAAACTGGCGTGCATCATTCAGCCTCGTGAGTCCTCCGCTGGGTAGGCAGGAAGTCAGGCAAAGACATCTTGACCTTCCTACTCTGCCTACTGGGTACACGGATCCCGCTTTACAGTTGAATTCTGGGTAAATCCACACATGAGTTGCTAAAATGTCCTCCAAAAGCACCCCAGCTCTCCAGCAAGGAGTGTGAGTCACAGTTTATATGGAGAGGTAGATTAGGGGGCTGGTCCGGGATTGGCTGAGAAGCTCCTATAACAATCAGAAGGTGAGACCAGGCGACGTCAATAGCTCTCAGTCCTGTGCAGGAACAAGGCGGCAATGGAGCCAATGTTCAGAGAACTACAAGTAACAGAACATCTGCATTTCTGATCTGAGCGGTGGTTTTAAATAAAGGACAACTGTGGTAAAGATATACTCGTCCTTTAAACTTTCTCTCACGTTTTAGAAAACTGTTACAGGTAACACATGCCCCATAATACAGCAATCACACCCCCACCTAGGTGATATTTTAGATATAGGAGGCATCAACCCTGACTTCTTATAGGTCCTAGATCAGGGGTAGGCAACCTTGACACTACAGCTGTTGTGGAACTACAAGTCCCATGAGGCATTGCAAGGCTCTGACAGCCACAGACATAACTCCCAGAGGCAGATGCATGTTGGGATTTGTAGTTTCGGCACAGGTGGAGTGCCAAGGTTGCCTACCCCTGTCCTAGATACTCCAGTAGGCTCTGCTCCTTTCCACCTGATATTTCTATCCCCGTAGTCCCCGTTTCCACCTTTCTGTATCTCGGCTCCTCCCATTACATTTTCTGTAATATGTAGCACCCCCTGGGAAAGAGTGCCTTTAAATTTAGGGGGCTGTTCACAAAGGACCCGAAGGATCCAGCCTCTTTGGCTACCGAAGGGCTACTGTACGGGCTATTCAGAATAGCCCGTACAGCCGCCGAAGGCGGCCGAGCGGGGTAAAATTCGGTTAACATTCGTTATATTGAAGTTAAAAAGCAAAATACCTTTGTTAATATATTGGAGTGTATGGTACTTTTTTTTTTCATCCGAAATACGAAATTCGGATCTGGAATCCGTTAACGGAATTCGTATTTCGGATTAAAAAAAACAACTACCACTCCAATATTAACAAAGGTATTTTGCTTTTTAACTTCATCATAACGAATGTTCGTAAAGTTACGAAAATGTGCCGAAACTAACGAAAATTTGTATTTCGTACAAATCCGAATTGAGTTTCGGACACGAATTACGAAATACGAAATAACGGATATTCCGAAACGAAACTAAACGAATTTTTTGACGGCGCACAACTCTATCACAAATGACCTGGGGACTCTGAACTGTCATTAAACAATAACAACTGGGCGGAGCCGGCTGTGACGTTACGGTCGGCTCCGCCCAGTTGTTATTCATTGGCCGTCACCTGCTAGAAGACTCTAGCAGGTGACGGCCAATAGGAAACAGTTGGGTGGAGCTAGCCGTCTTCTATTCCTGCACTATTCTCATTTCTTCCATTACTACTGATCTTTTATTGTTTTGTCTTCTCCTGAACCGTGACCAAATCACATACTTCGCGATGGAGTACCCTAGTTCCTTGGTTCTCAACTGGCGGGTCGCGCCCCCGTATTCAGTGGGTCACCGCATGCCTTCCACTTTTCTAGGAGAGAGGCTCCTCCCCCTAGCGCAGCACTGTCAGTTCTCACACCAAACACCCATTCAAAATATGCTGCTCAGTGCAGAGTGTCAGCTTGAGGTGGGATGGGCTAGAGCTATGGCCGCGAGGGAGCTACATCCATACATGCATTGCTTACAGCTCCCTCACGTGTCCTGTAGAGGTGCCTGGACCGTAGTGATGTCACATTCTGGCTCCCGGCATCTCTACAGGGCCCACAAGGGAGCAGTATGAGCAATGCACATATGGATGGAGCTCCATTAACAGCAGCCCACACTGGACCCCAGACTGAGGATCCACTCCAGTTCTCATAAGGAAGGGAGAATGGGTGGAGCTTAAAAAAAAAAAAACATTGTTTTTGTAGTGTGTGTGAGATTGTGTCTGTGGTTGTGTGTGTCTGTCAGTGTTTGTGAGGGCCTGTACACACTAGTACAGTGTGCTAATCACACAGTCCCATGCAATTAACACACTGTACCACGCAATCGCACCTACTGTGCATTCTGGTGTGGGGATGAGTGTTGCATTTTATTTGAATGGCACCTCAAATGCACCTCCCACCCACAGTTTGATCGCCTGCACCAGAACGATTGGTACCGCAATGCCGTGCATTCCATTGCAGTGCGACTTGGGTCAGGACTTAAGACCAAGGGCAAATGTGAGTCCTGAGCTTACACAGGTTGAGAGAACCACTGCCCTAGATACATGGTTTTCTTTGCTGGTATATTGTATTATTCTGGTCCTGTCACCACCCAGGAACTGGATATCAACTCCTGTAATATTAAACCTCTGTCTACCGGGAACTACATGTTATTTCTCTTCATGATATAAAGTTTTTTTTATCTGGCATTTTAAGATACTGTAACTATTTTTTACCTCATCCATCTTTAATCTTTGTTACATGTAATCCTTATTATGTATCAACTTTTGAAAGCCTTCCGATTATCTTTATTATACTTATAAAATCTTAATAAAAACTTATTGAAAACAAGAGACTGTCAGATGGTTTAACTCGCCGGCGTCTATCAAATCCTGAAATATTACTCGTGGATGGACTGACCCTTTAATATGTGACTTGCACCCTGATTCCTATTTAACACTCGAGCGCATTCTTTTTGTCTTTCTTCTGTTTACACCGGTCAGTAGAAGGCCGTGCTGCTGCTTTTGCTGGCGGCTGCTCATTCCTGACCGTGACTCATATTTCTTGGCTCCCCTTCAATAACTGATGTAAAACCTTCCTTCTGATGAGTGTGATCCTTGTGATTGTACAATCAGGGAGGGTGCTGCCGGCAGTGGGAATGGAATTTTCTGCAGAAAAGTCTGAGTCATCTTGGCTTCAGTGATTGTTTGTTTTGATGCAATTAGAGAGAAAGTTAGGAAAGAAGCTGCAATGTGGAGATCACCGAGGCCTCGGAACTGTGTCCAGGTTTCAGGCCGGCTGACACCCGGACACAAGACACTAAGTGCCAATACCGCCGCTTTACATTTTTTGACAGATGCGACTGCCAAGGTCCTCAGCAAGAGGGGGACCTCAAGCAGCCGCATCTGCCTGAAGCAGCATCTTCCTGTGAGCTGGGGGGCGCCTGTAATCTTCTGTCTTTCGGATACCACCCTGTCCACCTCTAGACCCCTGGTGAGACACCGCACAGCCCGCATAGCACTCCTGAAAGCCTGCATAGCCCACCTGAGAACCCGCACAGCCACCTTTGAGCCCACATAGCCCACCCAGATCCCTCTCTGCAGGGGTCCTGAGAGCCACACAGTACGTGCCGCAGGACCACATGAGACCTGAGGACCACAGGTTACATAGTTACATAGTATTTGAGGTTGAATAAAGACATTAGTCCATCAAGGGGGGGGGAGTTGGACCTCAGGACTCCACCCTCTGCCCTCTCAGGGTGGCAGCTGTAATAAGATAGACAATTATGGGGATATACAGCTCAGTGTGATTTCTGCTCACACATGTCAGGCCATGAACACATATCATGGAGGGCCCAGAACATCAGCGTACACACATCCTTCAACAGTCCTGCGTTGTGCAGATGTCGCTGTTTATTTCTGTCTGGAATGCCACGAGCCGCCCCCACATGGCCTGCCGGACGACTATGAGGGCAGCACTTCAAATTCTATAATACTCAGGAAGGGTGGTCCAGCGATGGAGATCCAACGTCAAAAACGATGAGAGGTGTCAGACGACCCACCTCAATGATGATGCCGCCCCGCCGCGCTCCCGTCACTGAATGACAGGTTATCAGGTGCTGCGGCAATGTAAGCAGAGCAGCCGGGGGTTTCCTGGGTGACGTCACTGACCCAAATATGACGAGCTGACAAACATTGCACAGGCATGGTCCACCATTGTCCCCATCAGGAAGCTGGGCAGAGCAATGATGTGCAGCCTGGAGCAAGTACATGAAAAGCAGGGATGCACCGATACCTTTTTTTTCCAGACCGAGTACGAGTACCGATATATTTCCTCAAGTATACCAATTACCGATATACATATATATATTTTTATTGTCATGAGACAGTTTTTAAAAAAAAATACAGACTAATGATTTTAGGACAGTGGTGAAGCGCCAGGGCACTGTCCCAGCTGCAAACGCTGCACCCTTGGTAGTTCTGCCACTGATTCCAAGCTGTAGAGAGGACTACAAATCACAGCAATACATTATACAGCAATGCAGAATAATATGAAGCTACATACTCTGTGTTGCTCACCAGGGCTGTGTGCTGTTTCATCAGGGCTGTATGCGGTCTCACTAGGGCTATGTGGGGTCTTAGGAGGATGTGCAGGGTCTCACCATGGCTGTTTGCGGCTTGTCACCAGGGCTGTGTGCGGCCTCTCACTTGGAATGTGTGCTGCGTGTCACCAGGGCTGTGTGTGGCCTCTCACTTGGGCTGTGTGCTGCGTGTCACCAGGGCTGTGTGCGGCCTCTCACTTGGACTGTGTGCTGCGTGTCACCAGGGCTGTGTGCAGCCTCTCACTTGGACTGTGTGCTGCGTGTCACCAGGGCTGTGTGCGGCCTCTCACTTGGACTGTGTGCTGCGTGTCACCAGGGCTGTGTGCAGCCTCTCACTTGGACTGTGTGCTGCGTGTCACCAGGGCTGTGTGCGGCCTCTCACTTGGACTGTGTGTTGCGTGTCACCAGGGCTGTGTGCTGCGTCTCTCGGGGGTGGTCGGTGGGAAAAAGGAGGAGTAGATGCTGCGCGGCTGGATCGGCGCTGTAAACAGTCACTGCGAATGTCCCCACAAGGCTGCCCGGAGATCCCCAGCAAGCGTAGGACCTTAGGCAGCCGCTTAAAAATGCAAAGCGTCGGTATTGGAGCTTACTTAGTATCTAGGGATTTCCACAAGTACTCATGAAAGTAGCCAGTGTCAGCACCGACACCAGTACCAGTATCAGTGCATCCATAAAGATAAGGCTGAAAGAGGCTGCAGCAGCAAAGAGTGAAGAAAGGGGAAAACTGTATTTTTGGCAAAGCTAAATGTTATCCGGCTATTCAGCTTCACCTTTTGTCACCCTTGTTACATCCCCTGCAGCCTCTTTGCAGCTTCTTCCTGTCCACACGCACTCCAGCGACGGCTGCATGGCGTTTCTTATGAAGGGTTTCCCGATGGTGACAACAGTGGAACGTGACTGAGTAACGTGAGTTGCAATGACCTCTTGTAGTCTCCACTGAAATCCCGGGTGACAACGCAGGAGCACAATAGGGAGACAGGAACAGAGTGTTGTCAACAGGAAGTGTCTGTACCATGATCTTGATGGCGGGATCATAAGGAAGAATCTTATTAAACGCTACAGATTTTAAAATATTGAGAATTACTTTGGAAACGTCGTTGGCACGTAGAGAATTGTATGAGATTTTGGGTTATACAATTATGGGTATGCCGCTGGGGAAGTCAGAAATGGAGAAGGATTTGGGGGTCATTGTAGACCACAAACTGAAAGGTAGTTTGCAGTGCCAGGCTGCTGTAAACAAAGCTAGCAGGGTCTTGTCCTGTATTAAGAAGGGGATGTATTGCAGGGACAAGTCTATAATTTTGCCACTTTATAGATCATTGGTTCGGCCTCATCTGGAGTACGCGGTCCAGTTCTGGTCGCCAGTACTAAGAAAAGATGTCCTTGAGTTGGAAAAAGTCCAGCGGAGGGCAACCAAACTAATTAGGGGTATGGAGGACCAGAGCTACGAGACAAGGCTACTAAATTTAAACATGTTCACATTGGAGGTGAGGAGATTGAGGGGGGATATGATTTCCATGTACAAAATGTTTAATGGTGGCAGCAACATTAGCGATAAACTGTTTAAAATTAACTCCGTTACAAAAACTAGAGGCCATCACCTAAAATTGGTGGAAAAAAATTCCAGCACAAGGGGCGAAGGGGGTTCTTCACAGTAAGATCAGTTAGGGTCTGGAACTCACTGCCACAGGCGGTGATTTCAGCAAGGAATGTGGAATTGTTCAAGAAACTTTTGGACGATTTCTTAAGGGACCGTAATATACAGGGGTACAGGTAATATACAGGGGTACAGGTACTCCTAGAATGAGATCCTAATAGGTTGGACTTGATGGACTAATGTCTTTATTCAACCTCAAATACTATGTAACTATTTTAGGGATCGGGTTTACGTCTGATTTAAGGTTTGATTTTGCTCACTGGGGGAAGTAATGATGAAGCCGTGGCATGTTATACCCGACCTCGGTGCTCTGTGCTATTATTTCCCGGTACTCAGAGCCGTGTTGTTCCTAGGGTTACCACCTTTTCTTCCAGTGAAACCCGAACACTCTAGCGGCGCACGGAATTTTTTGGGGAGAATGAGTCGCGGCCTTTTCATATGTAAATATCACAGTTCAGACTATTTTCAGTGAGGGGCCAGTAGCTCCTATCTTAATTTTGGGTGCCCCTGTCTGCGTGACATCATGTGTCCGGGTTTCAGCTGCCATGAAACCCGGACACAGCATTCAAAACCCGGACTGTCCGGGTGAATCCTGGACCGGTGGCATTCCCTAGTTGTTTCCCTTCTCCTCTTCCTCTGGTTCTTCCCCATGTCTGTCGTCTCTCCTACACGGGTACATTCCTCCAATACTGACAGGGCCCGGGGGGGTGCGGTGTGAGCGTTCTGTAAGGACAGGAAACTGATCCCCCCCAGCACACTACACCTGCATGTCTTCTATGGATCATTTAGTATGTGAGCCTGGAGGTAAATACTGACTACGCCCCGTCACCATCGAATAACAATGGTGTCACCCAAGTTGTCACCACACCCTGCCATCCCCAGCATTGCTCGCATATCATTCCCCATTCATATATCTTCTCCGAGACTAAAGGGCCGATCCCGGGTCACATTTTGTATCGGCGGGGATTTCGTATCCATTTATATCTGATTCTTTTCTGCTTTGTTATGCTACCGATAAGAAGATCACAGAACACTGCGGCCCTGATCTCTCAAGAGGAAATGTGTTTATATAGCGCTGACAGTTTACACAGTGCTTTACGTAGTGCACATTCACATCCGTCCCTGCCCTCACGGAGCCTACAATCTAAGGTTCCTATCTCACTGGAAATCAAAGTCTTCTTGTTGGGGATGCACGGATAACGATACCGGTATTGGTGCCGATACTGGGCACTTTCATGAGTACTCGTGAAAATGTCCCGATACAAAGAACCGATACCGGCGCTTTACGTTTTTTAAACCGAAGCCGGCGCTGTAAACAGGTGCCAGGCTTCAAGGGCCCCGCAGACTTCCTGTGAACACCGGTGCCGGTTTACAGTTCCGGCTAAATTCTCCTTCTCCTCCATGCTGCCGCCCGTAAGACAAACCGGGACCCCGGGTGAGACAGCACAGCCCAGCACAGGGAAGCACAGCCAAGCACAGAGAAGCACAGCCCAGCACAGAGAAGCACAGCCCAGCACAGAGAAGCACAGCCCAGCACAGAGAAGCACAGCCCAGCACAGAGAAGCACAGCCCAGCACAGAGAAGCACAGCCCAGCACAGAGAAGCACAGCCCAGCACAGGGAAGCACAGCCCAGCACAGGGAAGCACAGCCCAGCACAAAGAAGCACAGCCACCATTAGCCCTGCACAACCTAGCACAAAGCAGCACCAACCATTAACCCCGCACAACCCACAATACACCCTACATAGCCACCTGTGTCCACACAGCCCACCTATGATTCCGCGCAGCCCACCATAGAACCTGCACAGCCACGTGAGAGTCCACACAGCCCACTATAGGCCCCCGCATAGCCCAACATAAACCCTGCACAGCCTCCTGAGACCCCACACTGCCCTCTAAGACCCCCACAGAGCCATCCTGAGACCCCCACAGAGCCACCTGGGATCCCCCGCTGGGAAAGAACAAGCCGGCACCCTGGAGAAGTACAGAGCATGTAGCCTCATGTTATTATGCATTGACGTATAATGCATTGCTGGGATTTGTAGTCCTCTATAGCCGGTTGCCATTCGGCATTGCTGTATAATGTATTGCTGGGATTTGTAGTCCCTCTACAGCTTGAAGGCAGAACTAGGGTTGCCGCTGTGACCGGGCCCTGGCGCAACACCACTATCCTAAAATTATTAGCCTGTATTTACAAAAACTGTCACATGACACTAGAAAATAAGGTATCGGCAATTGGTATCGGTGAGTACTTGAGGAAAAGTATCGGTACTCGTACTCAGTCTTGAAAAAAAAATGGTATTGTGCATTCCTACTTATTATTATTATTATCATCATTACCCTCCCCACCCCCACCTAACACAGCACATACTCACCAGTCCTTCATTCCCTGCACTTTTCTTTTCAGTGGCAGCCAAAGGAAACAACCAATACTTCCCGGAGAATGTGACTCATTCCATGTGACAGCATTGGGCCATTCAGCACTGCCAAAGGGGGAGTCCATAGCCCAATGGTACTTCCAGAATCCCTGCCAGGACTTCCAATGGTACTTCCAGATTCCCTGACATGACTTCCAATGGTACTTCCAGATTCCCTGCCAGGACTTCCAATGGTACTTCCAGAATCCCTGACATGACTTCCAATGGTACTTCCAGAATCCCTGACATGACTTCCAATGGTACTTCCAGAATCCCTGACATGACTTCCAATGGTACTTCCAGA
>NW_017307873.1:179772-191007 GCF_000935625.1 Nanorana parkeri
AGAAGCACAGCCCAGCACAGAGAAGCACAGCCCAGCACAGAGAAGCACAGCCCAGCACAAAGAATCACAGCCCAGCACAGGGAAGCACAGCCCAGCACAGAGAAGCACAGCCCAGCACAGGGAAGCACAGCCCAGCACAGGGAAGCACAGCCCAGCACAAAGAAGCACAGCCACCATTAGCCCTGCACAACCTAGCACAAAGCAGCACCAACCATTAACCCCGCACAACCCACAATACACCCTACATAGCCACCTGTGTCCACACAGCCCACCTATGATTCCGCGCAGCCCACCATAGAACCTGCACAGCCACGTGAGAGTCCACACAGCCCACTATAGGCCCCCGCATAGCCCAACATAAACCCTGCACAGCCTCCTGAGACCCCACACTGCCCTCTAAGACCCCCACAGAGCCATCCTGAGACCCCCACAGAGCCACCTGGGATCCCCCGCTGGGAAAGAACAAGCCGGCACCCTGGAGAAGTACAGAGCATGTAGCCTCATGTTATTATGCATTGACGTATAATGCATTGCTGGGATTTGTAGTCCTCTATAGCCGGTTGCCATTCGGCATTGCTGTATAATGTATTGCTGGGATTTGTAGTCCCTCTACAGCTTGAAGGCAGAACTAGGGTTGCCGCTGTGACCGGGCCCTGGCGCAACACCACTATCCTAAAATTATTAGCCTGTATTTACAAAAACTGTCACATGACACTAGAAAATAAGGTATCGGCAATTGGTATCGGTGAGTACTTGAGGAAAAGTATCGGTACTCGTACTCAGTCTTGAAAAAAAAATGGTATTGTGCATTCCTACTTATTATTATTATTATCATCATTACCCTCCCCACCCCCACCTAACACAGCACATACTCACCAGTCCTTCATTCCCTGCACTTTTCTTTTCAGTGGCAGCCAAAGGAAACAACCAATACTTCCCGGAGAATGTGACTCATTCCATGTGACAGCATTGGGCCATTCAGCACTGCCAAAGGGGGAGTCCATAGCCCAATGGTACTTCCAGAATCCCTGCCAGGACTTCCAATGGTACTTCCAGATTCCCTGACATGACTTCCAATGGTACTTCCAGATTCCCTGCCAGGACTTCCAATGGTACTTCCAGAATCCCTGACATGACTTCCAATGGTACTTCCAGATTCCCTGCCAGGACTTCCAATGGTACTTCCAGAATCCCTGACATGACTTCCAATGGTACTTCCAGAATCCCTGACATGACTTCCAATGGTACTTCCAGATTCCCTGACATGACTTCCAATGGTACTTCCAGAATCCCTGACATGACTTCCAATGGTACTTCCAGAATCCCTGACATGACTTCCCAAAGGTACTTCCAGAATCCCTGACATGACTTCCAATGGTACTTCCAGAATCCCTGACATGACTTCCAATGGTACTTCCAGATTCCCTGCCAGGACTTCCAATGGTACTTCCAGAATCCCTGACATGACTTCCAATGGTACTTCCAGAATCCCTGACATGACTTCCAATGGTACTTCCAGATTCCCTGACATGACTTCCAAAAGGTACTTCCAAAATCCCTGCCAGGACTTCCACAGTTCCCTGAACCCAAGCCCTCTGAACAAAAAAGTATTTAAGCTCTAGCCTTTGAAGGGGCTGGTTCTGTATATTCTAACCAGGAACCCCTTCTTAAAGGGAGCCATAATACTAAAGGGATGCCAGATAGCCTACGTGTTGCTGACCTGGATTGACCTGAATACCCTCTAGTCTGCATCAGCCCCTGCCTGGACCTGACTACTCTCATGATTGCCGCCTACCTTGACTTCTGCCTGGACCTAAATACTCTCATTTGCCATCTACCTCAACCACTGCCTGGACCCGACTACTCTCTCAGTGCCTTGACCCCTGCCTTGCCGTCTCCACGCTGTAGCTGTCCCTGGTCCTGATATATCTCTTGTTGGGGCAATCCTAAGGGCCACAATCTCCTGACAGTTAAAGCAAACCGGGACCACTAGGGTCTCTGGCCCATCTCCACCCTCAGGAGCTCAGGTGAAAATATACTGTTACTTAGGCCCCATTTACACCTGTGAATAGGGCTCATTGCAGGGGGGTCTCGTGAATTTCTCTGTGAGACTCATGCACTCCCCTGTGGACGGGAGTCACCGTATAATCCCATAGAGAAGGACAGGCTGCTGCGTGCAATCACAAGCAGCACCTGTCCTTCCCAGGAGCGGCCCGATACGGCCGTGCATGCTGCACAGATCTGTACGGACCGGCTCTTATTAGTGTGAATGAGGCCTTATTCGCAGCCTGAGTGACTATTTGCGAACAGCTGCGGACGGTGTCAGCTCTCATTGGATTGCATGCCTCCCGCTTGCAGCAGATTGCATGAGTCTCACGGAGGAATTTGTGGTACTTAAGCAATTGGCCCCATTCAAAAGAGTGAATGGGGCCCAAGACCCAGCTCGGGTGAGCCTGTGTTATCTGCCAAGGGGCCACCTGAACAGTGCTACTTTCTATGTTTCAAGTCACTTACCTCTGAAGGAAGCCTTGCTGTATGAGAACCGCCTACCGGAGCCAGTAAGCTTTGTCTGATTATACGGAAAAGATTTGAAGTCCCGACCCCTCTTGAATATGATTTCCCTTTACCAGGAAGTGAGGGGGAACTAGGGTTGCCACCTGTCCCGGATTCAACTGGACAGTCCGGGTTTTGAGTCCTGTATATGCTATGTCTGGGTTTCAGCTGGCCCGCAACCCAGAAACATCACATACAGGACTCAAAACCCAAACTGTCCAGGTGAATCCGGGACAGGTGGCAACCCTAGGGAGAACCTGGAAAGGAGTAAGAAATGGGACAGGAGTTCTAACCTTCCCCATGTTGGTTATGTGTTTAGATGAAGCACTGAGATCCTGAGGAATGCGGAATTCAGCTTATAAGAACATTACATCTGAAGACGGCATTGTAGAAAGGAAAACATATATACAGATAGAACCCCGTATATGATAGAGGAGCAAGCACCGGGGACTGACATTGCAGTATGCTGCCATCTAGAGCTCAATAGGTAATATTACACCTCTGAATGTCAGTAATACAAATCACCTGCATGCTGCTGTATTTCCAACACCCCCACCCCATGCAAAACTACAACAAAATGTTTTTGGCTTGACATAGACTTCCAGGTGAACCTGTCACTGTATGTGAGACATAAAGCCAACCTCTCACAGGGACACCATGCTCACCAACAGTCCTAAAAGTCCTGAAAACACATAGACACTATTGGGTACTTTTTTATATAATACAGGAGGGGAGCCCCAAAATTAAAAAGAGAACTATGGGGTTAGGGCTTTTCCCCATAGTTCTCCTTAGGGTAACGGGAGGACACAAACTAGTGTCCTCCCGTCACCCTAAGCTCAGTATATAGGGAGCTACAGCTCGAAAAGCAAAAATTTAAACTTTAACTTTAACCCCTTCATGACTGAGGCCTTTTTTGTATTTGTTTTTCATTTTTTGCACCCATGTTATACTCCACCTTTTAGGCCTAAAAATTGCAAACATTATATATTTTCTGAAAGCCGAGACCCTATAGAATAGAACAGTTGCAAATTTTTATGTTGCACCCAAAATTTAGTGAAAAATGTACTTAAATGCCCCATAACACAATAAAATACCCATTTTTTTTTAATTAAAAAAGAAGCGCGGCGGCGGCGTGTGTGTGGGGCGGGGGGAGGTCTGTTCGGTGGTGGTGGTGGTGGTGTAGGCGGCCCCTTCGCGGGACTGTAGAAGCGATCTGGCGACAGCTGAGCCACCAGAATCGCTTCCATTGTAAAGCCGACAGTCGGCTTTACAAGTTTAAACAGGGTCCCGGCTGCAAAACCTGCCGGGAGTCTGTTTAAACAGCCCCGATGCTGTACGTCGTCGGTCACGAAGGGCTTAAGGGCCAGCAAGTCCACTATGCACTGCAGAGCACCCTCTCCGTAGGTCCTGGTGGCCATTGTCACCGAGGCAGAAAGAGATGGAAAAGACAAAACCAGAACAGGAGGTGAGGACGAATCTTCCAATGGGGGACACCTGTTCTGGTTACAACTCAGGGCGGAGTTTCCCCTCACTTTGTGGGGATCTCCTCCCGCTTCCTGTTGTGTCTCCAGGACAGGAAGTGAAGGGAAATCTCCCGAGCAGGGTACAGACACGCATATAAAGTGAAGGAGGTTTAACTCTTCCCTACTGTATCCAAAACTAAGAGGAAGTCTTGTCTATACCGTACATACACTATAATAGGATTGGGAGTTCCCGCTGTGACGTGCTGAAGGTGAATTCCATCATCACTAGCACCCGCACAGCTACATGTATACTGTACTCTACATCCATGTATACTCTATGTACAGTATGTATGATCTGTACAATGCAGACATGTTACATGTACAGCACCGACTTCCTGATCATATATACAAGACATGCACAGTCTATATACAGCGTCTGTCTATATACAATGTACAGGACGCGCGTATGATGTATACGGTACCTGCGTGCAGTCCGTCCTGTCCTCTTGCTCTTCCTGCAGTGCTGGGAGGGTGAGCTCTGTGCAGTCAGTGCGAGGAGTGTCTGTGTCTTTCTACAGGCAGGAGGAGGGAACATAGAGGGGGGCGTAGTACAAGGGAGGAGAGGACGAGGAGGGAACATAGAGGGGGGCGTAGTACAGGATCTGATTTACCAGCAGCGTGCAGCATTCTGCCAGCGATCCGCCTCCACATGACAGGTTATTAGTACCGGGATACAATTGTGTCAGGATTATAAAGTGCAGCCTCAAGGAATACATAAAGTCTGATGAACCGTGATCAGGGAACGCAGCCAAAATCAATTCCACCCAAATTTTCTGTTGCATAAAAAAATGAGAAGAACCGAAATTCTGAATCATATTAAAGTCAATGAGGGACTGTGTATTCATAGTCCTCTGTGGACGAGGAACTGTCACCATAATGGCATTAGAGTATGGGGCGGGGGGTTATGGAGCTTCCAGGGGAAAAAACACAAATTATCTGAACCAAATAAAGTTCATATATTGAAGCTCTTCAGTCCTTAGATGTGGCGGCTGCCTTCGTTTTCTTTTTCAGGCTTCTTTGTTATAAAGCGCACTTCTCCTTTAAGACGGTGACAGTCCAGCCTGTGATTTTACTATGTAGGGATTTTTCTGCTTTTATAAAAATGTGTACAAATAGAGAGACATTGTAACTAATACATTATACTTGGATTGTCAATCATTGCGGCACCTGAAGTCCCATCATAGATAGTCCATATGTGTTACTGACAACGCTCACCATACTGTATTTACCTAGGACAGGAACTATGTTTGGACTACAGAACACCTCACCCTCTCCTCCTCTCCATAACATAGAGGGGGGGGATAACTGGGAACAAGGCTTACTGATATCAGGGGGCAGAAGCAAAAATCAAAGGAAGTTATCTCCCCAGCCAGATTTCTGGCAGGATCATCAGGTATGTATCGGCATTTATAAAACAGATGTAACAAAACCCCTTCAATGATATGATTAACAGACAATAAAGGAGCGAGTACAACAAGTTTCATTGTTAAGGAGTCCATAGACTTTAACCCCTTCCTGTCCAGCCGCTGTAATTTAAACGGCCGGACGGGACACTCTTGAATGTGGGCGGGCGTTTTAAAATGTCCTTGGCCCGCTCCCTTTGGTGACAGCAATTTACACAGCGATGGCTGTTTACATGCAAGCGTTTGGGCGGCTATACCCTAGGGGACACATTAGGGGTCTAGTATACCCCTGATGTCTTCATAAAGAAGACCCGTCACTGTATATTTAGAAGCCAGTAGGCGATAGCAATAAAGTTAACTGTAAAAAAAAATGAAAGTCATGGAAAAAAAAAAGCACAAAAATGTTTCAAAGTCCCCCCCTCCCCAACCATACACACACATGCAAATGCACACATGCATCGGGTGTGCCTTCATGCAAAAACAACGATTGCGTCCATTGTGCCGCGCATGTTAGCAATAATTCTAGAGCCATCAATCACTGATAACACTAAACTGATAAGTGGTAAAAGCTTTTCAAGTGTTGCCAATGGACAATGATGGGTGTGGTAGTTTTTTTGCAATTTTAAGGCTTGGCATGTTTGCTGTCTATTTACCTGACGCGACAACGACTTTTATATTTTACCAAAAAAAAAAATGGATAATAAATGTTTCATAACGTAATGTAGGAAGAA
Organism: Nanorana parkeri; assembly: GCF_000935625.1. Classification (NCBI taxonomy): domain Eukaryota; kingdom Metazoa; phylum Chordata; class Amphibia; order Anura; family Dicroglossidae; genus Nanorana; species Nanorana parkeri. Next base: position 185,983 of record NW_017307873.1, read on the forward strand.
AAAAAATAAAATTCAAGAATTTCAGTACTTTATATAGTAAAAAATTAAAAAATACCCCCAGTGGTGATTAAATACCGGCAAAAGGAAGCTCTATATGTCCCTAAAAAATGGTATAAAAGTAATGTTAGTACTGAGCGTTGCGTGACTGAATAAGCCCTCGTTCTCACCTGAACATTTTGTAGCGTGTTCTACGCTCGATGAACGCTCTACAAAACGCTCAAAAATCTAAATCCCATTGTATTCAATGGTCTCGTTCCCACCTTGGCGTATTTCCGCCCGTCCCTAACGCGCTACAAAACGGCCCACGCCTGAAAAGGTACAGGTACTACTTTGGGACGTTTTGTTGCGCGTTTCCTTTGGGATACAGCCAAGTAGCCTTCGAAAACGCGCAACTTTATTACCGCGAATCGCGACGGTCGCGCATATGCAATACACCTAGGTGTGAACGAGACCGAAATGTCTCTCGGCGCTGAATATAAAATAATGGCCGGGACAGGAAGGGGGTTTAACGCCCCGGTCTTCATGTGGTTAAAGCCGGGAGGGCAAAGACCATGTCTAGTATAAAGCGACTCAGAAACTGCGACATGCACCGTGACAATTGGTAGGATGTTATGATCTCCGGGACCTTTTTTTCCTCCGATGCCCTTAATGTCCTCTCCTGCTATCTCCCCTCAGGCGGCTGAGCAGGTTCTATTATGGGCTGTGCATACTCTCAGGTGGCTGTGCAGGTTCTATGGTGGGCTGTGCGAACTCTCAGGTGGCTATGTAGGTTCTATGGTGGGCTGTGCGGACTCTCAGGTGGCTGTGCAGCTTCTATGGTGAGCTGTGCGAACTCTCAGGTGGCTATGTAGGTTCTATGGTGGGCTGTGCGGACTCTCAGATGGCAGTGCAGCTTCTATGGTGGGCTGTGCGAACTCTCAGGTGGCTATGTAGGTTCTATGGTGGGCTGTGCGGACTCTCAGATGGTTGTGCAGAATTTCATGTGGCTGTACAGGTTCCATGATGGTGGGCTGTGCGGACTCTCAGGTGGCTGTGCAGGTTCTATGGTGGGCTGTGTGGACTTTCAGGTGGCTGTGCAGGTTCTTTGGTGAATTGTGCTGCGGACTCTCAGGTGGCTGTGCAGGTTCTTTGGTGAATTGTGCGGACTCTCAGGTGGCTGTGCAGGTTTTATTGTGGGCTGTGCGGAATCTAAGGTGGCTGTGCAGGTTCTATGGTGAATTGTGCAGACTCCCAGGTGGCTGTACAGGTTCTATGGTGGGCTGTGCGGACTCCCAGGTGGCTGTACAGGTTCTATGGTGGGCTGTGCGGAATCTAAGGTGGCTGTGCAGGTTCTATGGTGGGCTGTGCAGACTCTCAGGTGGCTGTACAGGTTCTATGGTGGGTTTTGCGGACTCCCAGGTGGCTGTACAGGTTCTATGGTGGGCTGTGCGGAATCTAAGGTGGCTGTACAGGTTCTATGGTGGGTTTTGCGGACTCCCAGGTGGCTGTACAGGTTCTATGGTGGGTTTTGCGGACTCCCAGGTGGCTGTACAGGTTCTATGGTGGGTTTTGCGGACTCCCAGGTGGCTGTACAGGTTCTATGGTGGGTTTTGCGGACTCCCAGGTGGCTGTACAGGTTCTATGGTGGGTTTTGCGGACTCCCAGGTGGCTGTACAGGTTCTATGGTGGGTTTTGCGGACTCCCAGGTGGCTGTACAGGTTCTATGGTGGGTTTTGCGGACTCCCAGGTGGCTGTACAGGTTCTATGGTGGGTTTTGCGGACTCCCAGGTGGCTGTACAGGTTCTATGGTGGGTTTTGCGGACTCCCAGGTGGCTGTACAGGTTCTATGGTGGGTTTTGCGGACTCCCAGGTGGCTGTACAGGTTCTATGGTGGGTTTTGCGGACTCCCAGGTGGCTGTACAGGTTCTATGGTGGGTTTTGCGGACTCCCAGGTGGCTGTACAGGTTCTATGGTGGGTTTTGCGGACTCCCAGGTGGCTGTACAGGTTCTATGGTGGGTTTTGCGGACTCCCAGGTGGCTGTACAGGTTCTATGGTGGGTTTTGCGGACTCCCAGGTGGCTGTACAGGTTCTATGGTGGGTTTTGCGGACTCCCAGGTGGCTGTACAGGTTCTATGGTGGGTTTTGCGGACTCCCAGGTGGCTGTACAGGTTCTATGGTGGGTTTTGCGGACTCCCAGGTGGCTGTACAGGTTCTATGGTGGGTTTTGCGGACTCCCAGGTGGCTGTACAGGTTCTATGGTGGGCTGTGAGGACTGTCAGGTGGTTGTGCAGGTTCCATGGTGGGCTGTGAGGACTCCCAGGTGGCTGTATTTGGTCTGGATGAGATGCCAGTAAGTGGAGATGTGGTGGAGGCTCCTGAGTAGTTGGGCGAACAACTCACTAGTGGAACGCGGTCCTTGCGTTCCAAGTCCATTTAAATACAGGTGGAACGCGGAAGAGGAACCTTGCCGTCACTTCCGCGCTCCACACTGGAACGCATAACAGTACGCCCACAGGGGAAGGAGGCGCCCTGTTAGGCGGCTCGAGTAGCGGATGCCGGAGCTGTTGCAATCACTGAGCTCGGTTGCAGTCTCGTCGTTGTTGTCACTTTCAGTGTCTGATGACGAATTTCCCCACGAATCGCTATCGCTCGATTCTGCAAGTGATTCTAAATCACTATCGCTGTTTTCTACCTGGTCTAAAACAAGTTTTGACCTAAAGAAATGCTTTTTGGATGCCACGGACGTTGTCAAGTTTCCAGGCAGAAAGAACGGTAAAAGTGCCGGCAGGGCTCCCGGACAAAGCTCGAGGGACAAAACTGAGGTGTAATGGTTTGATACGGTAATGTAAATCATAGCAGATTACATTGTATTGTGTGTATTCTGTGTATATTGCATGTTTTCACTTTTGAATTTCCCGCCGGCTCCGCCCCCTCCCGCTGTGACGCCGAAAACGAAACTGAAAGTAGGATGCCGGCATCGGCCGGGCGCACACAGCAGAGGACACCGCGGGCTCGTAGGGACAAGGTAAGTGACTCTTTTGTGCAATCCCGAGTGTGGCTCGGGGGTTACCGCTCTTGGTACTGAAAATGTAACCCCGAGCCACACTGGGGAATACCGCCAGGGAGGTTAAGATCTTATCATTTCTTTCTTGCGTTCTCGCATCTACACTCGCTTTGAACACTAATAAAAAGGCCTTATCCCCATTCTGCAGACCCAAGTCGATACCCCAATTCTCTCTCCCATTCTTTAACCACAAAAGGGCAAGAGGGGTATGTGACGGACTGAATGGTCACTGGGGCTGCTGGAGGAGACTGATGGCTAGCCTCCTTCCTACTGACTATGGATGGACCTAGAACTATGAAGACCCCCCTCAGACCTCTTGGGGTTACATGGAACTATTCTCCTAGGTTTATGTGTGGAGTGAAAATACTGCATGTTTCCCCTGACATGACATTGAAGTGACCCTGTGTTTATTATAGGCAGCAGGCTGTCTGGAGGGGCCATTGTTTATGGCCTTGGTTCTCAACTGGTGGGTTGTGACCCAAAAGTGGGTGGCGACCCTATGTTCAATGGGTCACTGCGTGCCTTCCACTTTTCTATTTGAGAGTCTCTTAGCCTCCTCCTAGCGCAGCACTGTCAGTTCTCACGCAGAGCAGCTATTCAGAATATACTGCCCGGCAACGAGTGCCAGCTTGAGGTGGGGTGGGCTAGAGCTATGGCCACGAGGGAGCTCCATCCATACCTGCATTGCTTAGAGCTCCCTCACGTGTCCTGTAGAGGTGCCTGGACCGGAGTGATGTCGCATTCTGGCTCCCGGCACCTCCACAGGACGCGCAAGGAGGTTGTACAAGCAATGCATGTATGGATGGAGCTCCGTCATAGCACAGCAGCCCAGCACTGGACCCCCCCTCTGAGGATCCTCTCCAGTTCTTGTAATGGCAACCCAAACACACCTCCCGCCCACAGTTCAATCGCCTGCACTGGAATGCACGGTACCGCAATGTCCATTTCAGTGCGACTTGGGTCACCACTTAATGACCAAGGACAAATGCGGGTCCTGAGGTTACACAGGATGAGAACCACTGGTTTATGGTGATCAAGCTCCTAACTAATAAAAGGACATTCATTAGGTTCAAAGAGTGTCTGTGCTTAAGGAATTCCAATGCAGCACCCGGCTGTCTAGGGGCGGGAACTGTTCAATGCAACACACTGAACTCTTATCTGATTCTGCGAGGTATAAACTCTGTGTGCTTTCTTCAATAAACCAGTTCTTGGTTTCCACTTCAACATTGGTGTTGTCTGATGTTTGAGGGGTTTAGCGTTCTGTCCTAAGATATTGGTTCTGTCCAATAATTAGGCAGGTTTGGGCTGAGGACACTGGAATTCAGGTTCCAGGGGAGAGGAAGCTGATTTCTGACGGAGGTACCCAGTCGGGGTACCAGGCGGGTCCGTCACAGGGTACATATGTGATATAAGAATATCGTACGGCCTTGACAGAATATGTGAGCCCCCTTTACTTTTCAGACAAAGGTCTTCTAAAGTCGTCAGGGGCCTCCTCAGTGATGCCCCTGATGACAGATTAAGATAAAACCATTGAGCGCCCCTCTGTCCCATCTCAGCTACTAATTCTTCCAAGGATTTGAGACCCCATGTTGTCAGGACCTGTACAATTGGAGAAGGTTTTCCTCGTGTCCAGCACAAGAAATTAGTTAGTTGATGATGACAGTTCACTCTGTTTATGGTAAGCTGATGTTCTTACAACACCCCATTGTGCAGTCCTGCGACCCTTTATACCTTTACTGGGTGTGCACGCACATCGGCCGACTGTCACAACTCAACATATCGCTCTCCCTGGTATTACCGATCACTTTATTTTGAGGAAACCGATAAAAAAATGACACTCAGATCTATCTTTCTACTCCGCAACTCACCCCCTCCGTGTCCTCTCGTGTCACTAATCTACTCACTGACATATCCGTCTGGATGTCGCAACATTTCTTAAAACTCAACCTTTCAAAAACGGAGCTCATGATATTTCCTCCCG
>NW_017307873.1:191499-206040 GCF_000935625.1 Nanorana parkeri
CGCTCAGTGTCTGCAACCCCCCTCTGCCAATCCCTGCACTGGCTTCCATCCCCCGCCCCCCTCTGTCAATCCCTGCACTGGCTTCCAATAGCCCAAAGGATAAAATTCAAAATATTAACAACTTACAAAGCCATCCACAACTCTGCCCCCGGCTATATCTCCAACCTTGTCTCAAAGTATCACCCTAACCGTCCCCATCGCTCTTCAAATGACCTCCTGCTTTCCAGCTCCCTCGTCAACTCCTCCCATGCTCACCTCCAGGACTTCACTAGAGTCTCTCACCTCCTCTGGAACTCTTTACCCCAACCTGCCATTAGGCGATCCCTTTAGACTCATCTCTTCAGGGAAGCCGATCCCACCTAAACCTAACCGCTCAGACAATTCATCCCCACACAGCTACCTCCTCGTGTATCACTTGCCCCTCCCTTTTAGATTGTAAGCCCGCAGGGGCAGGGCCCTCCTCACCATCTTGAATTGTATTGTGATTGTCATGTCTTCCTTATATTGTAAAGTGCTGCGCACACTGTTGGCGCTATATAAATCCTGTATAATAATAATAACTACATTGTATCATTGTACTTGGAATGGCCACATTTGTACGGACGGACTCGCAGACATTGTATGTTTTCAGCATAAACTCTGTTTATTGTTAAAATATTCAATTCCTATAAAATTTAACAAAAATAACTTTGTAATATCAATACAGAATAAACCAATAAATAAAATAAAGGCTTATAAAAAACAAACAATCTCCTGTGCTGTATTGAGGGAAAGGGGAGTGAAGAACAATCTCCTTGTGGAGCCTGTAGGGGATCTTATCACTTCACACCGCCCATGCAGAGTAGATGTTCACTATATAGAGCGGAGGCTCCCACCTACCAGTAAGATGTTATTTCCTCTTTTGATATGTATTTCCCGAGTGTGGGGTAATGTTTGTGTTCCCCTAATGACAGATCAGTAATTAAAAGGGTTCTCACACTAAACTACAACACAGAGCAACTTCTAAAAAGTCTGAGTCCTCCATCGTACTGAAACTGGGAGGAGTCATTTCACTCTCAGCGCCCCCTGCGGGTACAATCTGGAATGGCACCTCACCCATACAGGTATACAGGCTCTCTATGAGCAGTGTTATATCTGGAAGATCTTCCTCAGCAGGACAAGGACACAGCTCTGACTAATAGGAAGACTGTGAGGAATGTGGAAGAACTGGACCTCCATTACTACAGCAGTATCTGGATTAAAGAGGAGCCCCCTTTTAATTTTTTGTCCATACAGGTAACGGAAACTTGAATGTGGTTTATTCCTTTAAACATTACAGCAACAAAGTATTTCTCTGTCTTGAAAAGTAAAAGAACAATGACATGTAAACAGTGCAAACAGTTATTATTCCCCAAAATAGTAAACTCAGGACATCTAACTTTGGTTCGGCTCACAGATAGAGGAGCGCAGTACAAAGGCACAATGCTGGTTAGGCAAAAAAGAAGCAACGAGATTCCAGTAACATTCCGGAATCCATCAGGAAAAGCCTTCCTCCATCTTGGTTCCTCCGGAGGTCTCCCCTTACAGGCCGAACACTTTGGGGTTCACGGAGGATTTCAGCAGCTCATTCCCGGCTCTGACAAACTCACCCAGAGAGGAACCTGAGGACACAATAAATGTCACTTTGATCTATTCCCGGGCGCCGTGTACCGAGTGATGAATTCACAATCTGATTGTTTAGCATTAGTGGATGTTGACCCCCCATAGACCAGCACCGGTTCCACAATCCAGCTATGAGGCAATGGACTCTGCATACTAGAGTTGTTTATAATACAATCAAAGCTTACTTCAACAAATAATTATGTAGTGAGCGCTGCCTTCCATCTGCCCATCACATCCAACAACATCCGGGATTTCCAGTGTGTTTGATAGAAGGAAGCTTATTCACAGCAAAGACCAACATCTCACTCAACGTTCATCCCTCTAGGAATTCTGGTCTCTAATATGAAGGTCCAATAAACTTCCTTTCCACTCAAGAGAGTATCATACATGATACTTGTGTACGGCACTCCATAGGGAGCCATTTGTTCTGAATGTGTGGCTACTCTTAGCAATGCATTGTTAGTGAGTTTGGTGTCATGACTGCACTATTAAAAATGAGTGCTCCCGGCCTGCGTGGTGATTGAAGGAACAGAATCCATTCAGTAGAGAGGAAAACACTTACAGTATTATTAACTAACCCCAGCACAATGTTCAAAGTGATGTCATTGTAGAAGCCAATCAGACTTTGCTGAATTGGGGTGATATCAGTAGAAGATGGATCCTGATTGGTCAGTGGGGGTACTCCAGTTTGTGCTCAGCCCTTTGTCATAGAACTTACCTGCTCTGGCCCTGACCCAGGAGAAGGCCTTCCCCTCCAGCAACTCCCACTCCTCTCTCTGATCCAGATTGGTGGCGTGAAGCCAGATTACCGCCAGAACCGTCACCCACACCGACACCTCCACGTTCTGTAGAGGAGGGAAGGACGAGTTTATTATACAGGACCACAGGGACAGATCCAAGTTGAGAGGACACAACCAACAAGACAACACGTCTTCCACCTCCGGATAGTCTCACAAATCTGTAACTAAGATATTCTTGAGTGACCTAAAAAGTAATGACCACTTTTCATAAGAAGACAGCAATACTGACCAGTTATAAAAAGCCCCTCTTAGTGTACAATCCCCATTACCCCCGTGGTCCGGTGTGGTCATTGACATGATACCTGGTTGGGGTTCCTGGCCTTTATGTTGGTCTCATATATTCCCAGGACAGCAGAGAATTCGGGAGTCAGGTTCCAGGATCCATCCGCGTTCTGCAAGGAGATTAGTCTCAAGAGAGCAGAGGTCCCCACTGAGGAAGTGGGGGGTGATGGTGATAGTGAGCCACCTAATAAATTACAATCATTAAATGAACAAATGTAAAAGATACGATGACAAATACATTTAATAAAACTGTTGCGGTGGATCTCATACGTCACACTGTGTACACTTCACATGAATCACGTGGTCTTCCTGAAAGAAACAGTGTCTGAGAGAGAGACTCTTACAGCCCGAACCACATCCAGACAATGGAGAGGAATTTCTTGTTGGTGAACCCGGACAGAGGGACAATGTCCCAGTTAAGGTAAAAAGCAGAAACTACCTTAGGCGCGAAGAAAGTCGTTAAAGTGACATTAAACCCTCAGATTTTTTAACATAAAACAATACTGTAATGTGCGCCTTACTGTAATCCATGGTTGTTTCCCTTCTCTTTGCTGCTCTTCCTTTTAAATCCTCATGTCTTCTCATGCTGGGGGAGAACTTCTGTCTTGCAGCAGACTGCCTTGTCTCTGGAATGGATACACGGTGTCTGTGTATAGGTTTGTATAGGCTTGTAACCTGAGCCAGCACTACAGGAAGAGGCACTCAGCTGAAAAGGGAAGTTCTCCCCAAGCATGAGAAGACATGAGGATTTAAAAGGAAGAGCAGCAAAGAGAAGGGAAACTACCATGGATTACAGTAAGGCGCACATTACAGTATTGGTTTATGTAAAAAAATCTGAGGGTTTAATGTCACTTTAAGCCATCTTGTCCTAATGCAAACCCAAAAAGACTTCCTTGCAGGATAAGGCTGCCAGTTCAGAACCATTGCCTTGCAAAGGTGATGGATACAAGGAAAACTACCTTGAGGGTAGAGAAGCGAATGTCTTTAATGGGTTCAAGAAGTGGTTTCTGGACCACAGAAAGAACCAGATTCAGATCCCATGGGGAAGTAGCAGCGGATTCTGCATGGGAGTTCACTTTAAGCCTGATGAAGGGGACCCTGTGCGGCCCCGAAAGCGCTTGATGCCACTTTGAGTGACTTCTAAGAATAAAAACGAAGATTCACTAAAACTTTGACGTATCCTGTTATATTTGGAGTGCTGGTGACATCTCTTCACAACAAAACATAAAAAAGAAACACCGGGCGCCTTTCCTGGTGCAAATAATCCTTTTATTATCTTAGAAAGATTAGAAGTGATAAATGGTAGTCACAAAAGAGGTGGACAAAAAGCGTGTTGGACATAAACCTCAGGATACATGCAGATTCCTAGCAGGCAGAGAAAACAATCCAATTATGCTGCTAGACCAGCAGAAACAAGCTGACTCAGCTGAATGTGTTTTCGGGGAGTTTCCCCTTCCTCAGAGCTGGCCAGCTCCCCGAAACTCTGTGGCACTGTGGTTCCTCCTGCTGGCAGCTGGGTCAGTACTGTGTAACCGCAGACCTAGGGTGGCGTAGCAGTTGGCAAGTGAGACCACAGTGTACAGGGAAGGAAGGGGCGGATGCATCTGACACAACCACTGTAGCTCTGCAACCAAGGCACAAGTATGGGGACAGGTAGCTGTTATTTTTTTTCACCAGACTCGCTGTACACATAACATTGTGATTTCGTTATAACAAACGTGACTTCTGTTACCTGCCACACGTCTGGACTTTTTGGAATAACAAAACTCCTCCTCCGACGACGTCTCCTCCTCCTCATCAGATGATGCTAAATGTAAAAAGAGAAACAAGTGAGGATTAGCAACCTCCACCTCTGAGTGAACTACAGGATAGCGCAGTGATGTAGGGATGAAAGGAAGGGACCGCAGTGGCGGCAGGGGACACGGGTATCCCACACACCAGGAAGTAGGGCTGCAACAACTTATCGACATAATCGATTATTGAAAAAGTTGTCAACTTTTTCAATAATCGATTAATCGGCTTCCGATTGGTTGGCCCTGTTCACGGCTCCACACACGCTGCACGCCACAAGGATAATATTATCAATAATTACAGGAGATGAAATACACAAAACAAGTTAATTTCACCTGTAATCCTAACAGAAGACCGATGATGGTGTTAATAGTACGGGGACAGGGGCTCTTTAATACTAGGGACAGAATGTAGTAGAGATGCACCGATACCGATATCGGTGCTGATACCGAGTATTTGGTACTCGTACTCGCCCGAATGCTCCCGATGCCTATCCCTGCTCCAGGACTTCCGGTATCAGGAAGATGTGCAGCAAGTCATTACACGCCTCCCAGCTTTTCGAGTGGCTGGGACGCCGGTTCCATGCTCCCTCGTCACCAGGTGACGAGGGAGCATGGAGCTGGCTTTCTTGCCAATCAGGAAGCCGGGCGGCATATAATGACTTGCTGCCCAGCTTCCTGATTGGTCAGGAAGCGGGCCAATCAGGAAGCCAGGTCACAAGTCATTATCCGCCCCCTGGCTTCCTGATTGGCAAGAAAGCCAGCTCCATGCTCCCTCGTCACCAGGTGACGAGGGAGCATGGAGCCGGCTTCCCGGCCAATCAGAAAGCTGGACGCTGTGTAATGACTCATCGCCCAGCTAACTGATTGGTGGAGAAGCCGGCCAATCAGGAAGCTAGGCAGCGAGCCATTACCCAGCTTCCTGATTGGCCAGAAAGCCAGCTCCATGCTTCCTCGTCACCAGGTGCTACTGCTGTGACCCTGGTAGTTCTGTCACTAAATACAAGCTGTAGAGGAACTACAAATCTTAGCTATACATGATATAGAAATGCAGAACAATATGAAGCTACATGCTCTGTGTTGCTCACCAGGGCTGTGTGAGGTCTCAGGAGACTGTACGGGGTCTGACCAGGGCTATGCAAGGTCTCAGGAGGCTGTATTGGGGTCTCAGGAGGATGTGCGGGGTCTCACAAGGGCTGTGCGGAGTCTCAGGAGGCGGTGCGTGGTCTCACCAGAGCTGTGCCGGGTCTCAGAAGGGATGTGCTGGTCTCATTATGGCTGTGTGGTCTCACCATGGCTGTGTGGTCTCACCAGAGCGGCGTACGTGTCACCCCAGGGCTGCGTGCGGGTCTCACCAGGGCTGTACGGTCTTACCATGGGCGTGTGGGTTTCACCAGGGCTGCGTGTGGGTTTCACCAGGACTTTGGGGTCTCACCATGGCTGTGCAATCTCATCAGGGCTGTGTGGACGGGTTTGGGTTGCCGGGTTTCACCATGGCTGTGCAAGCAGCGGAAAGGAGATGTTCCTCCTCCAAAGCTGTTGTTCCAGGCCAACTCTTCACCTCACCCACCTCCATACCGTTCCTTTACTTACTTGCCAAGAAACTTCTCCCCAACGACTCTGCTGTCAAATTTATTCTCCTATCCCATATACAGTAGATCTCATATCAGCATGGCTGGCACTCAAACTCCATGAAAATATGTGTTGAGGAAGATCTTCTCACACTGCCGCCAACTCCCTTCACACTTCTGATTAGTGCTGCCTCCTCCAGACAGATACATGGAAGTCTAGGTCATGTAACATGTAGAGAGCCACAAGGTAAGTCCAGGACCTAAGACATCCATGTGTCTGGATGGCTGGGTGCAGCAATAATCAAAGGTGTGAATGAAGCCAAGGACAAGGTTAGCACGTGTTCATTATAATTTACTTAGTTGCCAGCTGTGCTGATCTGAGGTCTGCATGGGGGAGAGAGGAGGCATCAGACTCGCTGCTCCTTACCTTATCATCCCTGGCAATTATCACTCCACCATTATAAACACCCAATTCCCTCCATTAGTGCAGACCATCCAGAATAACAAAAATACATTTTGTTTTCCTGTAAGAAACAGTGTCTGAGAGAGAGACTCTTACAGCCTGAACCACATCCAGACAATGGAGAGGAATTTGTTGTTGGTGAACCCAGACAGAGGGACAGAAGAACAATGTCCCAGTTAAGGTGAAAAGCAGAAACTACCTTAGGCGTGAAGAAAGTCCTTAAGCCATCTTGTCCTAATGCAAACCCAGAAAGACTTCCTTGCAGGATAAGGCTGCCAGTTCAGAACCATTGCCTTGCAAAGGTGATGGATACAAGGAAAACTACCTTGAGGGTAGAGAAGCGAATGTCTTTAATGGGTTCAAGAAGTGGTTTCTGGACCACAGAAAGAACCAGATTGAGATCCCATGGATTTACAGGGGAAGTAGCAGCGGATTCTGCATGGGAGACGCTCTGTATAATGGTCTTTATCAAAGACTGAGAGGCCAACGGTCTCTGGAACAGAATAGAAATTGCATAGGTTTGGCCTGTGACAGTGCTGAGAGTCAAACAGTGGTCCAGACGTAGCTGTATGAAGGAGAGGATTCATCCCATGGAGCAGTTCCTATGGTGGAAGCCCCGAGACTCACACCAAGGAAAGGATGCGTTATAAGTCTGATGATAGACCTTACAGGAAGTAGCCTCCAGCATCGTACAAATCACAGATTCAGAGATGACCATGTGTCTCATAGCCTGGGTTTCAACAGCCACGCCATAAATAGAAGCAACTGTGAAGCAGGAAGGTAAATTGGTCCCTGAAACAAAAGATCATATAGATCTGGAAAAACCCAAGAGTGTCTGCTAGAAGTCTTATCAGGTCAGCGTACAACATCTATAATTCAACAAAAAGCAAAACCAGCGCCAGATAGGAACCTCCTTCAGCCACAAATTGAATCTCTTGTTCCAGCCAGGCCGCCCCGTTACAGATGAGGGATTACACTGTGTGAAACATAAAAAAGAAAAAATGTCCAAGGACCTGTAGCACACCTTACCGGACTTCCCATAAGAAGAAATGGGTGCACGCAGTGACTACGGATGGCGCCGCATCAAGTAAGAGTCTTATCAGGTCAGCGTACAACATCTATCTGGGCCGGTCTGAAGTAATGGAGATCACTGGAATGTCCTCCATTTTAATTCTTGTGAAACAAACAAGGAATAATAAAGACAAAAAACAGAGCACACTGGGTAGTGCAGCTAAAACCTCTTTTAATAAAAAAAATAAGAAAATTAAAATTGCACTTACAATAAAGGGCCGTGATCAAACTCATGCACAGGAACCCCAGGACTCACCAAGAAATGTGGAAACTCTCACCCTGAGCAATATGCAAATTGCCCAAAGCTCCAGGATGGTGATCAGAAAATGACGCTCCTCCTCCGAATAAGTCCACCACACCGTCAAAGTGCCCAGGACTGCTTCCCAGCCCAACAACTTGACATCCATCATAAGGATCTTCCAAATTTGGGCGAAGGAAGGACTTTCCCGATTTCAAAGTTGGATTCCTGAGCTACCAATCCAAGGAAAACCTGCTTCTTGGTTGCCAAGTGAACTGGACTGTTTGGGGGCTTGATTGACTTATCCCACGAAGAGAGAATACTGTGTTGTAGAGGTCTGGCATGAAATTGAGCATATGGAATTGCTTCAAAAGGTGGCTACCATCAGACCTAGGACTTTCATGCAAAAGCAGAGAGTCTAATGTTTTTCCGGTGGAAGAGAAACGTGTAGAAGCCCCACAGCAAAGCAAAGGGGCTGATGAGAATGATAGATGGGGACCTGCAGAAATGTGTCCTTGATGTCCACAGAATCCACAAAGTTTACCTGGTGAAGGGAGTTGATGGCAGACTTTGTGGATTTCATGCAGAATGTCTGGGCATAATTGAAGGCATTCAGGGCTTTGAAATCTAAGATGAGGTTGAAACCCCTTTTAGGTTTGGGAACGGTGAACAGCTTGGGGTAAAAGTCTTGAAACCATTCTGTCACAAGTACTGGCGCACTGAAACCTTGGTCAAGAAAACCCAAGAGGGCTCGATGGAGTTCTGCTAATCTGTACAGTGACACGGGAGGTTGGAGGTGATAAACCGAGGGGGGGGCATGGAGATACCTCCAGCTTGTATACCAGGGATACCACCTCCTGCACCCAAGCATCTGTACCAGGGATACCACCCCCTGCACCCAAGCATCTATACCAGGGATACCACCTCCTGCACCCAAGCATCTATACCGGGGATACCACCTCCTGCACCCAAGCATCTATACCAGGGATACCACCCACCTGCACCCAAGCATCTATACCAGGGATACCACCTCCTGCACCCAAGCATCTATACCAGGGATACCACCTCCTGCACCCAAGCATCTATACCAGGGATACCACCTCCTGCACCCAAGCATCTATACCAGGGATACCACCTCCTGCACCCAAGCATCTATACCAGGGATACCACCTCCTGCACCCAAGCATCTATACCAGGGATACCACCTCCTGCACCCAAGCATCTATACCAGGGATACCCCCTCCTGCCCCCAAGCATCTATACCAGGGATACCACCTCCTGCACCCAAGCATCTATACCAGGGATACCACCTCCTGCACCCAAGCCATCTATACCAGGGATACCACCTCCTGCACCCAGCATCTATACCAGGGATACCACCCCCTGCACCCAAGCATCCATACCAGGGATACCACCTCCTGCACCCAAGCATCTGAGTTGCAATCTGTCCAATCATTCGCAAGGGTTGACAAGCTTCCACCTACTCAGGAAAAAAGGATGTGCACCTTCATGCCATTGAAGGCTTGCCGGAGGATCTGGTAGCCTTTAAATCTTGTGAATGGACCTGGACCCGAGCTAGAGGGAGGGGTCTCAACATGGAGGGCATGGGGGTGGAGAAATAAAAGGGAACTTTCCTAAATGATAAAGAGAGAGAAGACTTTGCAGTCTGTTGCTTAGTCTTCTTCCACTAAGGAAGTTGATCTGAAGAGACGTTGTCCCTCGAAAGCCATGCAGACAAAAAGCTAAAGCCTAAAGTATCCTACACATGTGTACAGACATGAGTCCCATGAAAGAGATGAGCCTGAAAGCCTCCAGCAGACTGTTACAACTCAAATTTAAAGTGACAGCCATTTCCTTTTTGCACTCTATAATCAAGGTGTACACTGCTAAATTTATAAGCTTGCCATGGGCTAGAAAAGTGCTCTGTGGGTACCTTCTACCAAAATGGGGTTGCTAGGATACTAGCAAAAAAATGGAGTAATGCTGGTAGCGGAAGAGGTCATCCTGGGCTGGCCTAGTTTTTCACTTTGCCAGTGTCCAATCCTCCTGTAGATAGCACTATAACCCAAAAGGTTAAAGATCCCCTGTGTCCCTCAATAGACAAGACAGAAAACATAGAGAAAAGTATACAGTGAGACATAATTCCAAACATGCTGGAAAACAGATTTAGGGTTTACATATACACTGAGTGGCCAGATTATTATGGCCACCTGACGTTTGTAGGCAAATTAGCTATAATTTGGCTCTGAAGTTGCTAGAGGGCCAGACCATTATAAATAGGGAAGTAGGTTGTTTACCACGACAGTAGAAGTGATTTGTTTCTGAAGATACGGGGAAACAACGCGATGTAACAGCCTTTGAACGCGGGATGATTGTTGGCGCTCGGAGCCATGGAGCGAGTATCAGCAAAACAGCAGAATTCGTTACATGTTCAAGAGCAGCTCATTGTTAAAGTGTTTAAAGACCGGACTGTCAGCCGAAAATCTGGGTCTGAACGTGCGAATTGTGGCCGTCAGCGACTAGTCAATGTTAGGGCAGAACGGGGGAGGGGCAAGACTGGTACAAGACAACAGAAGGGCGACAGTGCATCAAATGACTGCAGATCTTAATCGGGGATCCTCTCAAATGATCTCTGAACGCACTGTTCGCCGTACACTGCACCGTATGGGATATGGAAGACGAAGGCCGGTTCCAACACCTTTGCTGTCTGCAGCTAACAAGATAAAACGTCTCCAATTCGCACAGGAACACAAGGATTGGACAGTCGAGCATTGGAAGGAAGTCATGTGGTCCGATGAATCAGGTTTCCAGTTGCATCATGCAGATGGCAGAGTGAGAATTTGGCGGGAACAGAATGAAAGCATGCGCCCCACATGCATGAGTACAACCCTTCAAGCTGGTGGGGGCAGTGTTATGGTTTGGGGCATGTTTTCCTGGCATGATTTGGGCCCTTTAATTCGTGTGGAACAACATCTGAATAGCACAACATACCAAAGTATCGTTGCTGATCAAGTTCATCCTATCATGTTGATGGCGTATCCCAATGGAGATGGCTTCTTCCAACAAGACAATGCACCATGCCGCGGTGCTCGTATTGTGCCGGAGCGGTTTCAAGAACATGAGGGAGACTTTACCTTGCTTAGGTGGCCCCCACAATCCCCAGATCTCAATCCAATTGCAGCATTTGTGGGACGAAGTTGAAAGAGCCAATCAGGCAGCTGATCCACAACCATCAAATCTCACAGAACTGGACAGCACTATTCATCAGGCATGGCGTCAGATTCCTCGCATCACCTTTCACCATCTTGTGGAGTCAATGCCAAGAAGAATCGCCGCAGTATTGAAGGCAAAAGGTGGACCAACGAAGTACTGATGGGGTGGTCATAATAATCTGGCCACTCAATGTATATTCAGCATCCAGCGCTTTCAGCTGTGTTGGATGTCTCTTTCACCTGCTGGCAGCTGGGTCAGTACTGTGTACCCGCAGACCTAGGGTGGCGTAGCAGTTGGCAAGTGAGACCACAGTGTACAGGGAAGGAAGGGGCGGATGCATCTGACACAACCACTGTAGCTCTGCAACCAAGGCACAAGTATGGGGACAGGTAGCTGTTATTTTTTTTCACCAGACTCGCTGTACACATAACATTGTGATTTCGTTATAACAAACGTGACTTCTGTTACCTGCCACACGTCTGGACTTTTTGGAATAACAAAACTCCTCCTCCGACGACGTCTCCTCCTCCTCATCAGATGATGCTAAATGTAAAAAGAGAAACAAGTGAGGATTAGCAACCTCCACCTCTGAGTGAACTACAGGATATAGTAGTGATGTAGGGATGAAAGGAAGGGAGCGCAGTGGTGGCAGGGGACACGGGTATCCCACACACCAGGAAGTGAAGAATGCTGAAGATTCTGATGGAGGCTGCAGCAAAATAAGATCATGCATCACTGCACCAAAAAGTCTTCCTCCTGACAAACCTGCACCCAATTATATCTTCTGCCACATGTGCTCCTAAATGGAGACTCATAGGTTAGAGTTAGGACCGCACTATAAGAGGTGCCTTGGCGTGGCTGTGCGGCTTTCACATTTTCTGCAGAAGACGTGTATCCAAACCTCTGCTTTTAACCTTAGTGTGAGCCAAGTTTTTTTTACATGCCGGCTGGTGAGGGTGCCAGGAAAACTTTTTGCTATTTTGCAGCAAAATAAGAGACACCAGCTGCTGGAAAGGTGATAAGAGGAAGAATGCGTCTTCTTTTACCGGGGACTTTCAGGTCAGTTGAACTGTATCTCAGTGCGCATCCCTGAAGGTAGGTAAAGCAAGATTTTATAGTGTGTTTTTAGATTTTTCCATGCTTGCCGTTCTATATTTCCATCTCTGGATTTCACATACAGATAAGTAGGTTCTGTCTCTAGCGTTTATGTGTCTAACAGGCAGCCTAGCCTGCATCTCTGTGGAACAGCTGCTGAGATTACAGGATAAACCACACAGAAAATTGGATAATATAACCAATAATTACAGGAGATGAAATACACAAAACCAGTTCATTTGACCTGTAATCCTAACAGAAGACCGATGATGGTGTTAATAGTACGGGGACAGGGGCTCTTTAATACTAGTGACAAAATGTAGTAAGGATGCACCGGATCTCCCTGAAGACACGGAAGCCGGCGGAGAGGTGAGTACCGATCAAAAAAAGTTTAATCGATGAAAAAAATGAATGATTAATGGAGGAATTAATCGTTAATTTTCGCAGCCCTAGTAATCTGCATTGCTCCCGGTCCCATAGTGCGGAGAGGAGATTGGTGAACGAATGTTCACCGATCTCCTCCCCAGCTTCCCACCAACCGAAAGCCGGCGCCTAGTTTAAACGGGCCCAGTGCCAGTACGTCGCTGTTCGTGGACGGGTTAAAGTCAAGCAGAGAAAAGGACGATCGCGTTAGATACCAGTTCAGGAAGTGATGTAGTGAGGAATCTTAATTGAAGGTAAAGGAAAAAAAAATCTGAGAACCGGAGGTATAAAAACTAGTGGTGAAGAAAAGATGTCCTTCCTCCTGGGTCAAGGGCATTCTGGGCAGGGGAGGGGTCTGGTCAGCCACCTAGTCCGGCTCATACATTTTCTGTTTGCTAGTCTACAGTCCTCCTGTAGGTGGCAGCATAACCAGACAGTATCTGAATTCCTGTGTCTCTTAGTGAATGAGAAAGATTTTTTGTTTGTCTTGGGTTTTCTGACAGATCAGCAAAAGCAACAACCAGAAGGTAACTATGGGCACTTACATGACTGGGATTGACTTCTCAAACGTGCCATGGGACCACCACCAGCAGCCATGGGATCACCACCAGCCATGGGATCATCACCAGACATGGGACCACCTCCACGCAACCTTCTATGCATTAAATTGGGTGAGCCCATCATCATGAATGCTGTGAGACAAGAGAGATGGTGAGTGATAAGATCCATTATACACCCTCTACAGAACACTGGGGGTGTCTCACCAGGGCATGTCACTGCTATTATCAGGGCTGGAAGAATTTAAAGTGTATATAAACCCAAAAACAATAATGTCACATATTGCAGCTCGCCAGTTCTTAGATGTGGTGGACGCATTCAGTTTCATTTTTTCCATTTAATTTTTTCTCCTTTATTGTAACCTAATAATCCTGACAAATAAAACACTTCTTGCCCCCGCGTGGCTACACTCTATTTCTCCTCTGTGGGATATCATTGTTGTCACCTAGGCTGGACTCGGACAAACATGTCTGTCTTTGTTTATGTCCATTACATGCAGGGCCGGATTAAGAGCATCATAAGCCTGGTGCTAAGGATTTCGATGGGCCTTTTTATGGAAATGTCAACAGTCACCAGGGTCCTCTTCCTCCTGTCGAGGTTGCTTGGAGTCAGTGGTGGAGCGCCAGGGGTCGGCAGCAGCTGTGAGCCAGGCAGATGTGCCACTGACTCCACGTTGTAGAGAGACTCCAAATCCCTGCAATAAATTATATAGCAATGCAGAATAATACCACCGACTATAGAGGACTACAAATCCCAGCAATAAATTACACAGCAATGCTGAATACCGCCAACTATAGAGGACTACAAATCCCAGCAATAAATTACACAGCAATGCAGATTACCGCCAACTATAGAGGACTACAAATCCCAGCAATAAATTACACAGCAATGCAGATTACCGCCAACTATAGAGGACTACAAATCCCAGCAATAAATTGTTAAGCACTGGAGAATAATCCCATCAGCTATAGAGGACTACAAATCCCAGCAATACATTATACAGCAATGCAGAATACTATGAAGAAACATACTCTGTGTTGCTCCGCCGGTTCACAGCCTGATGTCTCCAGGGCCTCAGGAGGGCTGTGCAGGGCTTCAGGGCGAACTGTGCAGGCTATCAGACGGCCAGTGCAGGCTCTCTGGTGGTCAGTACCGGCTCTCTGGTGGTCAGTGCGGGCTCTTGGTAGTCAGTGAGGGCTCCATGTGGCCAGTGCGGGCTCCAGGCGGCCAGTGCAGGCTCTCACCTGGTATGCAGAGTGACACTGGTGGGTGAGGCTCTCAATTCAGGCGGCTGCTTGCTCCTCACTAGGGCCTCTAATATGCCTGAATAGAGGACCGCCACTGCCTGATTGCGGCCAGTCACCGGCCCGGATTCCGAGACGATCCGGGCCTATTG
>NW_017307873.1:206279-207881 GCF_000935625.1 Nanorana parkeri
ACTATAGAGGACTACAAATCCCAGCAATAAATTACACAGCAATGCTGAATACCGCCAACTATAGAGGACTACAAATCCCAGCAATAAATTACACAGCAATGCAGATTACCGCCAACTATAGAGGACTACAAATCCCAGCAATAAATTGTTAAGCACTGGAGAATAATCCCATCAGCTATAGAGGACTACAAATCCCAGCAATACATTATACAGCAATGCAGAATACTATGAAGAAACATACTCTGTGTTGCTCCGCCGGTTCACAGCCTGATGTCTCCAGGGCCTCAGGAGGGCTGTGCAGGGCTTCAGGGCGAACTGTGCAGGCTATCAGACGGCCAGTGCAGGCTCTCTGGTGGTCAGTACCGGCTCTCTGGTGGTCAGTGCGGGCTCTTGGTAGTCAGTGAGGGCTCCATGTGGCCAGTGCGGGCTCCAGGCGGCCAGTGCAGGCTCTCACCTGGTATGCAGAGTGACACTGGTGGGTGAGGCTCTCAATTCAGGCGGCTGCTTGCTCCTCACTAGGGCCTCTAATATGCCTGAATAGAGGACCGCCACTGCCTGATTGCGGCCAGTCACCGGCCCGGATTCCGAGACGATCCGGGCCTATTGGCAGGGGCGGGCCTGGAGCAGCAGCTCTACCCGCCCCTAGCCCCTATGTTATTCTGGCCCTGATTGCGTGGTGGGTGGATGGGGATAGTCGTTTACACAATAAAGATAAGGATGTTTTTGCTTTCATTTTGGCTTACATGGAGGACACTGCATTTCCTGCAGGATTAACCGGTATTTTCTGTACTTGCTGAAAATGTTCTTAGTCTGTAAAAACTAATGCAGCCATCACATTTAAGGCAATATACATTTTTAATTTGGGGTTTAGGTATGCTTTATCTGGCCACTGATTAGGCATAGTCCTGAATTCTTACCTTTCCCAAACAACCTAAGAGGAGCCACTGCTTGGACCGGTCAGGAGGAAGCTCAGTGAGTAACATTAGAAAGTATTATATGATGAAGAGTAGATAATATAAATAAATTGTCAGTATCGGCATTGACAGTATGTGAGTTTATAAACCTGGGATATGATCACTCACCATAGAAAAGTTTTGATAACTTAGATAAATGGGCAGAGTTTATCTGTTCTTTTCACTGTGAGAGTTGTGAAATTGTGGAATTCCCTTCCACGGGCGGTGGTATCTGCTGATAGCCTTGATCAATTCCAGAGACTTCTTGATGAGTTTGTTATTTAACTTCATATATGGGAATATGGGAAGTGTTAGAGCCATACAAATACAGACACACAATCACATCCACCCATATACGCATAGGCATTCAGTCAAACATTTCACCAGTCAGCATGACCGGGCTATAGCCTTGCAATTTATGTTAAAAAAGTTTGGGGACAGATAGAGCTTTCTTTTGGAGGTATATAATCACCACGGGAAGGGGGGTATTTTTTTTTTTACTATATAATAAAAAAAGTACCATAAATGTAGAAAAATCAAAAAAGTTTCCCTACGTTATGTTATAAAACATTTATTCTTACCCATATTTTTAGTAAAACATAAAAGTCGGGGTCACGTCGGGTAAATAGACACCAAACAAGTCAAGCCT
>NW_017307873.1:208360-209705 GCF_000935625.1 Nanorana parkeri
CGGAGCCGCCGCACCTGAAGCGTATCCCTATCTAGAGGCAGAGCCAGCTGTACCTGCCCCTCCCCCATCCGTTCCGCCAGTCAGCGCTGGAGGTTCGGAGCGGAGGTTCAGCACGTTCCGACACACTGAAATATGCCCAAGTGAGAACCATGCCCATAGGAAATAATGGGATTTCATTTGCTGGGCGTTTTACAGCGCGTCGATCAGCGCTGTAAAACACCCAGGTGTGAACCCGGCCTTAATGGCTCTAAAATTATTGCTCTCACTCCGACGTTTGCGGCAATATGCAACATGTGCGGCATGTAGGCGCACCTGACGCATATATGCGTGTGTATGTTGGGGGGCGGGGACTTTAAAAAAATGTTTAAAAAGAAATAAATGTTATGCTTCTTTATTTTTTTTAATGAATCTTTCATTTTTGTATTACTTTTTTTTTTTTACACACACAACTTTATTGCTATTACATGGGGGGCTAAGAAGCCCCCTATGGGATAGCCAATTTACATGACAGGTCCTCTTTATGGAGACATCAGGGGTCTCCAAGACCCCTAATGTCACCTAGGGACCCCCAGAGAAGCTGATGAAGCTTCATCAGCTTCTCTAGCTGGAGAGTGACACTGAATGCAGGAAGTGATGTAATATACATCACTTCCTGCATTCGGGGACTGAGAGGAGATCAAAGGGAGTTCGTGTACTGAACTCCCTTTGATTCTCCTGTCACAGAGCCGTGCCGGTCCCGGCTGCATCGGGCACAGCGGATCTCGGGACCGGCAACGGCAGTGACAGCTGCTGATACAAGCGATGGAGCGTCTCTAGAGACGCTCGATCGCTTGACTGTAAAGCTCCCGTCCGGCCGTGTAATTACAACAGCCGGCCGGAAAGCTGCTCGTCGGGCTCCACCGTCCTCTCGTCACAGACGAGTGGATTTTTCAAGCCCTGCACATAGGTTTAACTGGATGGAACCTTGTCTTTATTCAACCTTACCTACTGTGTTACTATGTATTTTCCACTGACACCCCAAAACTCCACTACATGGTATGATACGGATACATGGTATCATTTTTCAATAACGATATTCTTTGTATGATTGTAATTAGGGATGCACCGATACCGATACAAGCATCGGTATCGGCGGCGATATCGAGTATTTGCATGAGTACTCGTACTCGTGCAAATACTCCGATACATAAAACGAGTACCTGTGCCGCGTCCGCCATCTTCAGGGACCCGAATCCGCCGCACACACGACCTCCATCGCGTCTTCAATGAAGCAAGATGGCCGCAACCTCCTCTGTCATCTGCTCCATTCTGACCTCTTCTCCCGCTGATTGGCCGATTGGATGAT
>NW_017307873.1:209894-210423 GCF_000935625.1 Nanorana parkeri
ATCTAGAGGCAGAGCCAGCTGTACCCGCCCCCTCCCCCGTCCGTTCCGCCAGTCAGTGCTGGCGGATCGGAGGGGGGAATCCAGAGGTGATCGAGAGATGAGCGAACGCCGGTATGTGTTCTCTCACCTCCCGATCTACTGAGCCGACCTGTGACAGTCTCATTGTCACAGGTCGGCTAGAACTATGAGGTGAGTGGAAATCACCCCCCTCATAGTTCTCCTTTTAATTAAGCTGATTTGCAATATGATGTATTTGTAGTCGGGGCGGACTGACCATACGGGCAGGCGTCCCCTTGGCGGCATCCCACCCCCTGTGCCCCTTCCAGCCCGCATGGAAGGAGACGCGGCTGTGATAAAGCAGCGACGGCAGTGTCGCCCGCCTACCAGGCCCACCAGACACTGCCGTTGCTGCGTTAACACAGCCGCGTCTCCTAGTTTGACAGCTGAGAAGAGTCCAGAGGTAGGGGTGTGTCATGCTGGATGGAGGGTGGACCTACCGCCGGCTGCACGAGAGCCTGAGGCTGGGGGG
>NW_017307873.1:211092-253824 GCF_000935625.1 Nanorana parkeri
AAAAAAAGACATTGAATAATGAAATTAATATTTATCATGCCATTGCTAACTAAGGCTTGTATCCCCCTAGTGGGGAAAATAGATTATCACATGTCCAGACTCCAGAACAGTGTATTATTGTATAGTGTGGAACAGCTGTATCCAATTCTGCATACCTGGCTTTATATTATAAAGTTCTTATAATATAAAGCCAGGTATGCAGAATTGGATATAGCTGTGCCACACTACAGAGTGTTCATGTTCTTCATAATATTAAGAAACTGACCTAAAATCATGATTTTGTATTGCTTTAGAAAAAATGTGACCTGTCCCTTTAAGAAAAAGTATCGGTAATTGGTATCGGCGAGTACTTGAAAAAAAGTATCGGTACTCGTACTCGGCCTTAAAAAAGTGGTATCGGTGCATCCCTAATTGTAATTACAAAGATCTGCCATAGTCACAGCTAATAATGAGGTAACTATTTGTAGTCTTCCCCATGACGGGGCATGCAGTTATGTCCTCCTGTATAGCAGAGCTGAGGATCTGCTGTATTCAAATGTGAAAAATCCATACCTGGAGCTGGGACTTCTATACGCACAGGAGGACCCTCCACACGTGTCTTGGTGTCCTTGTTGATGGCTACATAAGCTGTGAGAGAAGAGACAACACCAGACTGCAGGCTGGTCTCCAGGATCTTCTTCTTCACCTCTTCAGACTGTGACTCTGTTCCATGTTCCAGCTCAGAGATCAGAGCTTTGGCTGCCAGTCTGTGGATGGTGGGCCTGAAAGAAGATAGACAACGCATGAACAGACCAGAGCTCAGCCAATCTGTGGATGGTGGGTGAGAGAAGATAGACAATGCATGAGGAGACCTGAGCCTAGCCAGTCTGTGTATGGTGGGTGAAAGAAGATAGACAATGCATGAGGAGACCAGAGCCTAGCCAGTCTGTGTATGGTGGGTGAGAAATGATAGACAATGCACAAGGAGACCAGAGCCTAGCCAGTCTGTGGATGGTGGGTGAGAGAAGATAGACAATGCTTGATGAGACCAGAGCCTAGCCAGTCTGTGGATGGTGGGTGAGAGAAGATAGACAATGCTTGATGAGACCAGAGCCTAGCCAGTCTGTGGATGGTGGGTGAGAGAAGATAGACAATGAATGAAACATTCAGAGCTCTGACAGTCTGCGGATGGTGACCCTAAAAAAAACCATGGAGAATGTTTGTAGCTGATGTAGAATATTTCAATACTTAATATTGACCTTTCTGCACTCTGCACGTTCAGCGGGAAACGAATGTCGTTCTTTACAACTTCATCTTTAAACTTGTACTGCAGACAGACCTCACCTTCATTCTCCACCTGGGAAAAGAGAGAGCGAGTCCTGAGCATCAGTCAGCTCATATGTAAAGACCTGGGGACAGCTGAGGCTAATAATGAGTTCTGGTTATCGGGTAGCAAACTGTCTAATCTCCATTTAGAAATAATTTTCACCATCCTTCATACTGAAGTAATACACAAAACACGATCTTCCCCGGGCTCACAGACCTTTCCCTTTAGCTGAGCGTAGACAATGGACCTTTGTCCCTGGAAGATGGTAGTGGGGACTTTGGACAGGACGATGGCCTCCACACCAGAAGGAAGGGTCCATGTAAGGGAGACGTCCTTCACGGTGGGCTGTAGGGACCACTTTAGCGCCCGAAGAACCTAAAGAAGATAGCAAAACAAAACAGAAAATAATAAATTTGACTTAAGAGCAAAAGATAAGATAAACATGAATACACCCAGTACAGGATAAAATAACAAAACTAGATTTAGCTGCAATATTCACCTTCAATTCAGTTTTCTCCGACCCAAAGCATTTTTTCTGCCACTAGTTCTCCTTAATCCGATGGCCAGCAACATTCAACCCACCTCCTATGAGCCCAGGGTTTGAATGTCCCTCAAGTTTTTCAGTTGTCTGTATCCCCATCTGGAAGAACATTCTCATTTTTTACCCATGAAGCCCTCCATTTTACTTACCTTGGGCTGCATGCGGTCTTTGCCGGTGATAAACTCGAAGGTTCCATTTCCTGCCCGGGCCATGCCTTTAATGAGGGATGTGGAGGCTCCTTCACCGATCCCAAACGCAAAACATCTGAAAAAGGGGGAAGAGGTTTTAAAAACTTCAATCAACTGTGCAGGAGGAAAAGAACTGAAAGCCTTCTAGGATCAGGTCATTCTAGAAAGGCAAAGCTTCAGCACTTCCTGATGGCCCTAAATATTGTCTGCCCCTTACTGCATAATTTCTGTTAGCCAGAGAGGCAGCCCATGGTAGTGATGGGCTAGTTTCGGGGCAGGTGTCTTGGAACCCACCATGACCTGGGCTCCTGGAGGGGCCAGCCCCCTTCCCAGGGACTATGGACCTAGGAATATGGAGACCCCCCCCTCAGGCCTTTTGGGGTTACATGGAACTAAGACATGAGGGGCTGTTCCTGGAACCCTGAGGATTGCTATGTACGTGTACCCCTTGGAACTATTGACCCGGATTTATGTGTGGAGTGGCTATGCCGCGTCTTTTCCCTGGCATTGTGTTTAAGTGACCCTGTGCCCATTAAAGGTACAGGGTGTGAATCCTGCAACATCAAAGGGGTTAACTCTGGACTTAGACTCCCATTGAACATGACTCTTGTTGTAGCTGAATGTAGGTGTAGCTGACTGTAGGTGTAGCTGACTGTAGGTGTAGCTGACTCTAGGTGTAACTGACTGTATGTGTAGCTGACTCTAGGTGTAACTGACTGTATGTGTAACTGACTGTAGGTGTAGCTGACTGTAGGTGTAGCTGACTGTAGGTGTAGCTGACTGTAGGTGTAGCTGACTGTAGGTGTAGCTGACTGTAGGTGTAACTGACTGTAGGTGTAACTGACTGTAGGTGTAGCTGACTGTAGGTGTAGCTGACTGTAGGTGTAGCTGACTGTAGGTGTAGCTGACTCTAGGTGTAGCTGACTGTAGGTGTAGCTGACTGTAGGTGTAGCTGACTCTAGGTGTAACTGACTGTAGGTGTAACTGACTGTAGGTGTAACTGACTGTAGGTGTAGCTGACTCTAGGTGGAGCTGACTCTAGGTGGAGCTGACTCTAGGTGGAGCTGACTCCAGCGACTCTAGGTGTAGATGAATCAAGGTGTAGCTGACTCTGGAAAGTGTTGGCTGCTGGTTCTCATCCACTTACAATTCAAAGACTAATGTCTTTGTTTTTGGCTATTGACAAAATGAACGCAAATATGTATGTTCGGGTCTAAAAATGCCAAATGTGGCCTCCTCTGGCAGACCCTGGTAACACTGTTGAGTGGCTAATGCAGCTCTGGTATGTATTTCAGGCATGGAGACACAGACCAATGTAAGGTTTCCTGTCAGAAGTCAACTGAAAATTGCAATGCGCATGTCATGGTAGTAGGGATGGAATGGGATGGGATGTTTATAATTACCGGTGTTTCTGAGCATTTTTCTGAACTTCATCGATCACTTGCTTTGTGTTCCCGACTTCTCCATCTGTGAAGACAAAAAGCTGAAGAGAGGACAGAGATGAGGAGATCAATGGAGCAACGCAGGTCATCAACACTGAACTTTATCATTTCACTATCTTGTCTTACTATATAAATTTATACTAAAGTTATATTATAAGACGTCTTCAGGCAAAACTCAAACATTAGATATCAGTAGGCTCTGTGACCCCATAACCCGAGTACTTGGAACTCCCCTCCTCCACACTCAATGGTATCTAGTCTCCCCAATGTTTTGCAGCCTCACTTACCTGTCGGGGGTGCTCGGCTCTCCCGGCTGTTTGGTAGATCTTCTTTAGAGGTTGGAGAATTTCTGTTCCTCCGAAACAGGCATCCATCTCATTCACCATCTTCACCGACTCCTCCATGGACTGCTGTGTGTACTCCACACTCTCCCTGAGGAACATTGTTTAATAAGTTCATGTTATACGGTCACTGGAGGAGATGTCAACCTACACGGGGCAGGTTTCATGGTGATTGGGACCTCCAGGCAGCTCTACAGATGGACTGAGAGGTCTGACAAATATGTCCAAACCACAATTTTGTGGCATGAACATGCTTCATCAAGAACACACTGTGGTTCTATTACATCCATCATTTACCTAACCATCTACAGAGAAATAATGACTGGAATCGGAGAAGTGATCATGCCATACTTCCTAAAGACCTTGCAATAAAAGATACGTAAACCCAACAATGGACTTCTTATATTTGCTCCCTTTTGGTCTGCTAAATATACCATTGAAAGTGTTATATCTGTTGGACAAATGCAAAAAATACCTGTTGATCCTGCCAGAAATCATGTCAGCTGATATCTTCCTGTGCTCTCTGCCTTTGTGACTACAGAACACCTCCCCTCTATATGCAGAAGAGAAAAGCGCGGGTGTGCTGTAATCCTGTCCTAGAGCGATAACGCTGCTTCTTCATATGTGCATGACAATGTCTAAACTTTTTATAACGGATGACCGGTATATTAGTGCCATCCTTTATATTTACACACCCATGTCTACACATGGCTGCCCAACATGGACATCAGGCCTTAAAGAGTGTGTAAGGGTAAAACGTTTTTTTTTTTGTTGGTATAGAGTGGGGGAAGGGTTAGAACCCCTATCAGATTAGTATTGCTCCCATAGTCCATGCCGGGGTGATTTTCCCTCTATTTGTTCTAGCGACAACCTTTACCAAGACATTAATTGATGGGAAATCCTCCGTTTTAGAGTTATCAAAGCAAGGTGTGTCTCCTAATGGGGACACATGTGGGGTGACAACTGTCTAAAGCTGGCCATACACTTTCGTCTTGCGATGGTTGTAAGTTAAAGGAGAACTATGAGGGGGGAGGGGGGGTGCTTTTCACTCACCTCCTAGTTCTAGCCGACCTGTGACAATGAGACTGTCACAGGTCGGCTCAGTAGATCGGGAAGTGAGCGAACACATACAGGCGCTCGCTCACCTCTCGATCCTGTGACGGCTCTCTGCCATGACAGGGGAGGGGCTGAATTCCCCCCTCCCTGCTCCGATCCGCCAGCGCTGACTGTCGGAACGGACGGGGGAGGGGGCGGGTACAGCTGGCTCTGCCTCTATCACTCACGCAGCTGGGCGGATCTCGACATCGATGTCGGGATCCACTCCGGCGTCTCAGTATACCGCGAGCTGTAGCTCCCTATATACTGAGCCTAGGGTGACGGGAGGACGCTAGTTTGTGTCCTCCCGTTATCCTAAGGAGAACTATGGGGAAAATCCCTGACCCCATAGTTCTCCTTTTAATTAAAAAACCGTACGATCTGCCCATCTCCGACAGGCAGATCCTACTTGCGACCATCGCAAGCCTACCCCGCTGAGGGGCGGGCTTCCGATGACAGCATTGCTGAGCGGGCAGTGTGCGCTTACGCACACCGGCCCGCGCGGCATTTGTCTTACGAGCACGACACAAACTCGCCGAAAATCGTACGATTCTCGGCTGGTTTTCAAACATTCTCGTAAGACAAAAGACGTGCGACCGTGCAATAGAAACGGTCGCACGCCTTCCATACACCTGCCGATTATCGTACGATCGCGGGATTTCCAGCGATTATCGTACGATAATCGGCAGGTGTATGGGCACCTTTAGAGGGGATTTTTCCTCCCTTTTCTAATTTCTTATTGTGTCCCTGTGGAAAGGAAGTGAAGGGAAATCTCCCCAGCAGGACACGGACAGAATCAAATAACCTGAGAGGGTATTTAACCCTTCCCTACTCTATATAAAAGAAAATGTGGCTATACGGCTCTTCTCTGTGCCATTTCAGTTATCCATTTTTATCGGAAAGATGGAAGTACCGGACTTCCAACACTCTCTGTAAAAGTCCCTCTCTATCTTCCATGCTCACTTTATTTCTTCATAGAGCTGGGATCTTCCTTACAGCCACACACATCATCACACCCATATGCTGGAGACCGTGCTATGAAGGTTCGTCACAGATTCAGAACTGAATTGCTTCACTAGACCGCCGACAGTCCAACCTTTATACTCACGGGAAGAAAGCCTCAAAATAGGAGCCAAAGCCATAGATATTGAAGTAACACCCGAGAGGTAAACTCTTCAATAGAAGAAGCAGCGTCTCCTGCAGAGGAAAGACAACGAATGAGGTGACTGGACGGCTAAGACCTGGTGAATGGCTAGAGTGAAAAGAATTATATATTGTATATACGTGTTGGACAAAAAGTAGGAGTGAAATACCACAAGGCTGGGGATTCGCTCAGCTATCCTTATTAACGGCCACATTATCCTTAGTAACGGCCACATTGACAGACCGGCTCTCCTTATATGCTTAAAGGAGAACTGTGGGGTCAGTGTTTTTCCCCATAGTTCTCTTCAGGGTCCCGGGAGGACACATACTAGCGTCCTCCGGTGACCCAAAGCTCAGTATATTGCGGGCAGCGCCGCAGCGGGGACGGATCCCGACAATACTTTTGAGATCCACCCAGCTGCGTGAGTGACAGCTGGCTCTGCCTGTCTAGAGGCAGAGCCAGCTGTGCCCGCCCCCTCCCCCGTCCAGACTGTCAGTCACCGCTCTCTGCAGGGAGAGGATCGGGAAGTGAGCAGATCGCTGCATGTTTCTGCTCACTTCCCGATCAACAGAGCCGACCTGTGACAGCTTCTTTCTCACCGGTCGGCTCTAACTATGAGGATGAGTGAAAAACACTCCCCTCATAGTTCTCCTTTAAGGCCCCGTTCACACCAGGGCGGTTCGGCCGCGTGGATCCGCCAACATGAACGAGCCCGTCCATTCCTATGGGGACCGTTCATGCGACCGCTCCCTGACCCTTGTGTGCCGCGCTAATCAGTGCGGTTTCCATACAGCTTTCAATGGAACCGGTTTTGAGGCATTTAGAATTGCGTTTCAGTGCTAAAAACGCAATTAAAAACTCCCAAAACCTTCCTTTTGAAATCAGCGCGGAACCGCTCTGATCCGCAACCGCCCTGGTGTGGATGGGCCTGTTGCTTATAGTGGTCAATAGTTCAAGCTGAAATTTACACTTACAGCTTAATGAGTTGGAGGATTGCCTTCCCCGTCCCTGCCTGCCTGCTCTGATCACAGTCATTAACTATAATGGAGACTGATGTGATGGAAATCCATGTGCACTTCAATCATCCAATCATACAAAGAATTAGGAAAAAACGTACTATTTGTATGACTGGACGCTTCCACTACAAACAGATTTACTTCCCCCCACTTTCTACTGTAATTAATGTAGCTCAGATTTAATTCATGTCCCTGAATATCACCTTAACTTCACATACGGTCCTCTTATCTGATAATCAGGAAGGTCCTTCTAGCCCGTGTTCTGCCTGGTGATAGGTGACTGTTTTTTTAATAAACTATTTCAATTTACAACAAGGATCCCGAGACACATTTCCAATCACGTAAGTCTTAGATGGTCAATTGGGGCAATTTACCGACCTTGGCACTCTGAATCCTCTGCGGGAATTCTCTGTCTGTCTCTGAATACATTGAACGCTCCATACTGCCAGACCGGTCCACAAGGAAAATAAACTCGCCGCAATTGGTCTGCTCCTGACCAGCTGGGAAATTCGGATAGAAATTCATCATGGCCACTGACTCCGCCATAATGGACCCTACAGAACACAGGGAGAAAATAAGATTGTAAGAAACACTGAGAACACATTCAGTCCACTCCAGTATGTTCACAAAGCTTTTACGGAGGCTGCTGAACAATTTAATGGCTTTCACCATTGTCACAGACTATTAAAGGAGAACTATGGGGTTAGGGCTTTTCCCATAGTTCTCCTAAGGGTAACAGGAGGACACAAACTAGCGTCCTCCCGTCACCCTAAGCTCAGTATACCGCGAGCTACAGCTCACTATATACTGAGACGCCGCAGCTGAAATGGATCCCGACAATTCTGTCTGGATCCACCCAGCTGCGTGAGTGACAGCTGGCTCTCCCTATCTAGAGTCAGCTGTACCCGCCCCCTCCCCCATCCGTTCCACCAGTCAGCGCTGGAGGATCGGAGGGGGGAAGTGCCCATTCATCAAAAGATCAAAAGAGTCATTTTAGGTGTGGGCGTATTTACTGTTGCATAGTCATGTTGTCATTTTATAGTACTTAAAGGAGAACTATGGGGTCAGGGTTTTTCCCCATAGTTCTCCTTAGGGTAACGGGAGGACACAAACTAGCGTACTCCCGTTACCCTAAGCTCAGTATACCGCGAGCTACAGCTCCCTATATACCGAGACGCCGCAGCCGGAGCGGATCCCAACATCGATGTCGAGATCCACCCAGCTGCGTGAGTGACAGCTGGCTCTGCCTATCTAGAGGCAGAGCCAGCTGTACCCGCCCCCTCCCCCGGCCGTTCCGCCAGTCAGCGCTGGCGGATCGGAGCGGGGAGGGGGGAATCCAGCCCCTCCCCTGTCACGGCACGGAGCTGTGACAGGACCGAGAGGTGAGTGAACGCCGGTATCTGTTCGCTCACCTCCCGATCTACTGAGCCGACCTGTGACAGTCTCATTGTCACAGGTCGGCTTAGAACTATGAGGTGAGTGGAAATCACTCATCTCATAGTTCTCCTTTAAAGGAAGAACTATACACTAGTTTGTTTTGTGTAATTCTTGTTATATAACTGTGCCATCCAAGATGGATGTATGGGAAAAGAAATTACATCTAAGGTCAAGGAAGAAGAGAATAATGAGAGAGTATTGGGGGTATAGTCAGGAGAGGAGGAGAACATTGACAGAACACATAACATATCCAGACAATGCTTAAGGTCAGGGTGAACAAGCCCTGGATGATTCTTCCCACATGAGCCCAATTGTGGAACAGAAAATCTCCAACATATGGCCCAAACACCAAGAACAACTGTGATGACTGAACTGCTGGGGAAACATAGAATAGGTCACTTGCATAATGTACAAACGATAGTTTTGAAGATTGTGAAGGAACAGACGGAGATGGAAAGTTTACTTTACTTTGAAAAGAGTCCGTAAAGGTTCTCATTCATCCGGGTCATGGTATTTATGTAAAAAATAAATGAAGGCAACTGGACTTGCTGTATTTTTCTCGAAGACGTTATAATGTGGACACTGGCCCTCAGGAGAGCTCTCATGTGATGGGTCATTATACCGCAATGCAGAGCGCCAGCTGTAGATGTCATGTCGGGTTATTTTGTCACCAGCACACAGAAGTTCTGACTTTTGACATTCATTGGCTGGGTTTAGTGCCGGGGTTACAATTTGGACAGAAGTCAAGGCCCCAGGTACAGCATGGGCCTACAATGTGAAAGGCTCCACAGGAACACAAGAACTGGTTTAGGACTAACACAAGGTACTTGGTGTTGACAATTTATCACTTTTGCTTTAGGAACAGTCAGCCAGGACAGGTTCATTTTAAGTTTAGGGGTCCCTTCAAAAGAGAAGATCAAAGAATTACACTGAAATAAACTATTTGCACCTTTTGGGGTGTATCTCGGGTTGAGGACGGCCGGCAGCACAAAACGCACAGCTCCGTCCGCCTCCAACGGCAACTCCCGGACGTATTTCAGGGTGATCTCAGCTTCCTGGCCGGGAGGGAGATTCCCAACACTGCAGCTAAAGATGTCTGCTGAGCTCTCATCTTCCTCCAGGAGGAAGGCTTGCTCGCCCCGGCTGATGGCCTCATCATAGGTTTTGTGAGCCTGGAGAGGAGAGGGAGAAGAAGCAAACTTGTTACTGTCTTTTAACTTGAATAGTTATACATCAGTATAGAGCTGTGAATATGACGTCTATACAATTACAAGAGCAATTACATGTTGTGTGTCTACTATGATTTAATATCATTGGAGGACAGTGGGCTGTATGTGACCTGACCATTGCATCATCATGACTGATTGGCCAGTGGGAAATAGGATTGCCACCTTTTCTTTAAGCAAGAACGAAACACTTTTGCGCCGCAAGGCAATTTGTTTTTGGGAAACTATATAGGAGAGATCGAAGAGAGACAGCCAGGAGAGAGAGCGAGGAGATACAGACGGGAAGAGACCGTGGAGATACAGCCAGGGGGATGAGCGTGAAGATAACGCAAGGAGGGAGAGAGTGAGGAGGGACAGCCAGGAGAATGAGTGAGGAGAGACAGCCAGGAGAATGAGTGAGGAGAGACAGCCAGGAGAATGAGTGAGGAGAGACAGCCAGGAGAATGAGTGACGAGGGACAGCCAGGAGAATGAGTGAGGAGAGACAGCCAGGAGAATGAGTGAGGAGGGACAGCCAGGAGAATGAGTGAGGAGGGACAGCCAGGAGAATGAGTGAGGAGGGACAGCCAGGAGAATGAGTGAGGAGAGACAGCCAGGAGAATGAGTGAGGAGAGACAGCCAGGAGAATGAGTGAGGAGGGACAGCCAGGAGAATGAGTGACGAGGGACAGCCAGGAGAATGAGTGACGAGGGACAGCCAGGAGAATGAGTGAGGAGAGACAGCGAGGAGAATGAGTGAGGAGAGACAGCCAGGAGAATGAGTGACGAGGGACAGCCAGGAGAATGAGTGAGGAGAGACAGCCAGGAGAATGAGTGAGGAGGGACAGCCAGGAGAATGAGTGAGGAGGGACAGCCAGGAGAATGAGTGAGGAGAGACAGCCAGGAGAGAGAGAGGAGAGACAGCCAGGAGAAAGAATGAGGAGGGACAGCCAGGAGAGAGAGAGAAGAGTGCCAGGAAAGACAGCAAGGAGAGAGAGGGGAGACAGCCAGGGGAGAGAGCGAGGGGAGACAGCCAGGCGGACGAACAAGGAGAGACAACCAGGAGAGGGAGAGAGAGAGGGAGAAAAGACAGCCAGGGTAGAGCGAGGAGAGACACCCAGGAGGATAAGCCAGAAGAGACAGCAGATATTTATTTACTAAAACTAACGTAACCCCTATGGTATACTTCCCTTATACTCTGTGTGTTCCAAGCGTGCCACCATAAAATCTAACAGCATTGAAATCTACTGATCCGCCTATGGTGTGCAGCATCTACCTCCTCCCCCCTCCTGCTTTATAGCTCTACTTGTGTTACCAAATTCTATCTATCTCTGCATTTTGTGTCTAGTTTTCTAGCCTCCCCTAAAATAGGAGGGAAGTAACAGTCAATTCCTGTCTGTGACTATTAATCATAAGACATGATAGACATCTGCAGATCAGTAGATAATTCGGCCAAACTGGTGACCACACGTTCTATATCTCATCTTCAAAACAACAAATGTCATGCAGAGCTTTACAGGGATAGCAATAAAACTAGAGTGCACTTGAAGTGTTAGTTAAAATACGCTGTGTTGTGATTAGGGAAGGTTGCTCCTTTTCTTCAATACTGAGAGTTTTAGTGCATCAGTTAATAAGATTACAAAATGACGAACCTAAAGCTGGACACCAAGGCCGTATCCAGACACCAAGCTGCCTAGGCACACCTGAATAATTATACCCAGTATAAGCTCCACCCTCTTGTGTCATGTGATTATCTCCTTACAAATGCTAGAATATGGTACTAGTGGCAGTCTGCTGTCATGATGAGACACAAAATTATTTAGAACTTAAAATTTATTAGAAAGAATTAGCACTGTGGTATAGGCACCCCGTGCTGGTAAGGGTGTATGTTATGGTTCATAACGATCCCTGTCTCTCTGTGAAATGTGTTTGATCCCAACTCCAGGCTGTACATAAGGCCTCAACTAAGTCAAAATTAAGCCCTGTTCCAGATAAGTCTAGGCCAGGGATCCATGGGGGCTCCACAAGGACGTAGGCATTGACATGAAAGGCAGAGGGTGATTACCTGCTCCTTCTCCTGCAGGTCGGCTACAATCGTCTTCCCCTCTGTTGTGGCCTCAAAGCTGTAGACGGCGGAGTCTTCATCCATGGGGAAGATAAAGACTGCTTCCACCGCCTTCTCCTCCTTGTTCTTATACTTGAGAGTGGCCGATACATCCACCACAAAGCCTTTCACCTGGACGTCCACCGAGATCCCCTGCAGAGGGACTGGACACACACACAGGAGAATGAGAAAATCTGGTGACTTGAGCTATACATTTGGGTAACACAGGTACAGGTACTCTTTACAAGTGCTCTTCAATCAAATTGGGTACCAGACAAATACAAGAAACACATTCTACCTGTACAGAGATAAGGAATTTCCAGCTCAGTGCTTAGCTTATCTACATTGTAAATTTACCAAGCTGCTATAAAGAGCGACCTACTAATCTACTACCCCCGGCCTTTTCATCGAGTCAGTGAAGGAACAGCAGCAGCTCTCTCCTCCTGTCAGCGAAAAATTGAAGGGGCAGCCCAGATGGCCAGCGCTCTGACGAGGGTGTTCATACACCAATTGTTTGTGTGGGCAAAGTGTGAAGGTGGTGTGCAGCTTCCCGATAGTACAGACCGACTCGTGTAATGGTAAAAAAGAAATGAAAAAGGGAGGGAAGCACCACGACCAGGGAGAGAGATTGATGTAGACCAATTGATGTGGCCTGCTTGGTTGTCTGGTTGGTCCAACTTGCTTCCCGGCCGGTCAGTGTCGAGCCGGTGATGTGTCGAAAGTGCGAACTTATCGAGTTGTGGGACCGCATGACTTCCGGTTTCCTCAGAACTAGGATGTTTGCACACAAAACATGTTGTGCACGAGCGCCATCCACGGCATTGCCCTATACACATACACCACAGCAATAAAGTAATAAAATGATGTAGGATGACAATAAGCCAGCACGTTCT
The DNA here is from genome assembly GCF_000935625.1 of Nanorana parkeri. Lineage (NCBI taxonomy): Eukaryota > Metazoa > Chordata > Amphibia > Anura > Dicroglossidae > Nanorana > Nanorana parkeri. Next base: position 223,803 of record NW_017307873.1, read on the forward strand.
TTATCTCCGGTGCCCCACTCAATATGGCCGCCGCTTGAGTGGGGCACCTGAGATAAAGAACGCGCTGGCTTACTGTCATCCTACATCATTTTATTACTTTATTGCTGTGGTCTATGTCTATAGGGCAATGCCGTGGATGGCGCTCGTGCACAACATGTTTTGTGTAAAAACCTCGTAGTTGTGAGGAAACCGGAAGTAATGCGGTCCCACAACTCGATAAGTTCGTAGTTTTGATCGATCACCGGCTCAAACTTCCCGGCTCCATGTTCCCCTCGCGGCACTGCCGGTCAGAGGAAATCTCCCTCTGACCGAAAGTTCCGGTATCGGGAAAGGTATCGGAGCATTTGGGCGAGTACAAGTACTCGCCCAGATGCTTGGTATCGGTACTGATAATAGTATTGGTATTAGTGCATCCCTACTTGTGACCTTCAACCCACTTCCTGTGAGCCCTGGCTGTCAATGACACACCTTCAAGGTCTGCTTTTTCTTTTCTTTTTTCTCTCCTTCTGTCACATGTTAACTGCCAGCGCATGTGCACTACACAAGAGCCGCAGTGACTTAGGGCGATGGCCCTCGCTAACCTGGTCTGAGAGCTGCTGTCATGGAGTGACACACAGGGCTCAGCTGTCCGGAGACACTGCCATGTTCCCTCATGTAAATGGTTCTGGTACCAACAGCACCACCATGATGGTAGACGTAGGGTGTGATGTAATACATGTGAGATGAACTCAAACTCACCATTAAGACATTAATGTCTGTATGGATCACTTATACACAAGGATGTTTTTGGAGTGACTACCGTGTCAGGTGGGATATATTACATCCAAAGAGTTTGTAAACTTTATTTTTATATATTTTCTTCTTTGCTTAACACTAAAAATACTGAATGTCACAGTCTGGTGGATGGGGGTGACAGTTTAGATCCACCTGGAGCCATTTGTCTGATGTTTATCTGAATACTGAAAGCAGAGGATCAGCATGACAGTCAGCTAACCAGCATCTGTAGTATGAGAAGTCACCATCTGCAGCCTCCATGTGTCACTCGGGAAAGGCTTCTTCATAAATCAGAGCTGGGGTCACTCATACTGTAACCTGCCGTTGCTTGTACACTCACCTGGCTGGCGGGAAGCCACGATGATAAGGCCACAACATGGAGGAAATGGCGGCATTATTGTAGATTATCTGAAGGGAAATAAAAGATATAACAAGTGTCAGATTTAATGGCTGCAGACTGAGTGACATAATCTAGTCTATCCCCAGGGCTCTCTTCCCCTCTCCTCCTCCTCCGCTTAGTGTTGGCTCTTAAAACTGGCATGCATCATTCAGCCTTGTGAGTCCTCTGCTGGGTAGGCAGGAAGTCAGGCAAAGACATTGTGGCCTTCCATACTTCCTGCTCTGGGTGCACAGGGCCTCCTTTACAGTACACAGCTAAATCCACAGATTAATTGCTAAAATGTCCTCCAATAGCACCCCAGCTCTCCAGCATGGAGTGCGAGTCACAGTTTATATGGAGAGGTAGATTAGGGGGCTGGTCCGGGATTGGCTGAGAAGCTCCTATAACAATCAGAAGGTGAGACCAGGCGACGTCAATAGCTCTCAGTCCTGTGCAGGAACAAGGCGGCAATGGAGCCAATGTTCAGAGAACTACAAGTAACAGAACATCTGCATTTCTGATCTGAGCGGTGGTTTTAAATAAAGGACAACTGTGGTAAAGATATACTCGTCCTTTAAACTTTCTCTCACGTTTTAGAAAACTGTTACAGGTAACACATGCCCCATAATACAGCAATCACACCCCCACCTAGGTGATATTTTAGATATAGGAGGCATCAACCCCGACTTCTTATAGGCCCTAGATACTCCAGCAATGAGATCTCCCTCCTATGAATCCCAACTCTGCTCCTGTCCACCTGGTATTTCTGGGAGTCCCCGCCCACCCTTGTGTGTCCGCCTCCTCCGAATACATTCTCCATTATACAATGAGTGGCCAAAAAAAATAAAAAATCACCATCTGGATTTACCTAAGCAAATAGTAGGGATGTCCCGATATTGATACTAGTAGCGATATCAGGGCCGATACAGGGCATTTTCACAAGTACTTGTACTCATGAAAATGCTCCAATACTAAAGGCTGATACTGGCCCTTTAAATGTTTAAATAAGTTTGACTGCCTTGCTGAGGACCTCAGGCAGCCTGCTGGGGACCTCGCGGTAGCTGTCTTTGACAGCGCCGGTGCGGACCCACATCTCCTCCTCATCCTTTCCCAGCGCCTGCAGAGACAGGCACAGCTCTAGACAGACCCCCCACCCCACCCCACCTCCTGTACAGCCCAGCGACTGCCCAGAGAGCCCAGCACCCACATGCAGCCCTGGTGAGATCTGCAGGCAGCCCTGTTGAGAACCCGAAAGCAGCCCTGGTGAGACCCAAACGCGGGTATAATTGCTCTATAATCATGGATTGATGGGGTCTGTAGTCCTCTGTTGCTGGTTGCCATTCTCCATTGTTGAATAATCAATGATTATACTGCAATAGAGAATGGCAACTGGCTAGAGGACTACAAATCTCAGCAATCCATGATTGCTGGCTGCCATTCTCTATTGCTGAATAATTATGGATTGAGTTACAATTCTTCATAATTATAAAGAAACTTCCTTAAAATCATTAGTCCTACCAGACCCATGAGCCGAGCACAGGCCCGGCAGGAGGGGGGGTGATCGAGCAACCCCCCTCCCTGCACCTTACCAGGCCACGTGACGTCGGCATTTGGAGGGTGTCTCCATGCCGATGGGGACGAGGGCCTCTTCCCCACAACCCTGACCCGGTGGTTGTGGGGGTCTTACTCATTCACAAGTGGGGGGGCGGCCTCTGGCCTCTTAACTAAAGGGGTACCCCGATGCAAATAAGCCCCCTTGCCCGCAGAACCCCACAACCACCAGGCCAGGGTTGTGGGGAAGAGGCCCTTGTCCCCATCGGCATGGAGACACCCTCCCAATGCTGAGGGCACGTGGCCTGGTAAGGCGCAGGGGGAGGGGTGGCGCTCGATCATCCGTCCCCCCCTTTCCTGCCCTGCCAGTGCTCGGATAAAGGGAGGGTCTGGTAGGAATTTTAGGGGGGGTCCCATTTTTTGGGGTTGGGGCTCCCCCTTAAAATTCCTACCAGACCTAAAGGGCCTGGTATGGATTTTGAGGGGGGACCCCACATACTTTTTAACTTGGGGGGTCCCTCCTAACATTCCTACCAGACCTAAAGGGTCTGGTATCAATTGGGGGGGGAACCTCACACTTTTTTTTTCTCCTCTGCAGACTAAAATGTCACTTTGCTGCAACAAAACTTCGTCCGGGACGATCATTCATTCAGACAATCGCTAACGGATTTCATCCGAATCCGAATTGACTTTCGGACCGGAATCCCGAATAACAAAATAACAGAATATCCGAATGAAAACGAAACACATATTTTCCCAGTGCACATCTACTGATAAGCTGTGTTGGTCTGTGACAATTACGGACGTGGTGCCTCAGTGCGCTTGCGCGGACGGACAGCAGTCCGATGAAGTCGCGGGTCCGATGAAATGATAGAACCGGCTGCCGGGGGATGATTTCTCCCTCTCTCCCGAGTCCCTGATGTCACTTCCTCCCGCCAGTCCCAGCCGCGGAGGAGAGAAACACAGGGAGGGAGAGTCGAGGGACTCAGCAACTGGAGTGACAGCGGCGCCCGCTGCGAGGTGTGCATGCCTCTAGCCACAAGTCCGGTGAGAATAATCTAGGGCTGCAGCTAACGATTATTTTCATAATCAATTAGTTGCCCGATTATTTTTTCGATTAATCAGTTAGTTGCATTAAAAGAAATCCCTCTCTCCCCCAAGCAACTAATCGATGATGAGAATAGTTGCCAACTATTCTCATCATCGATTATTATCGATTTAATGGATTCGTTGTTGCAGCCCTAGAATAATGTGCCCGGGTGGGCTGACACCCGGGCACAGGATTCCAAACCCAGACTATCCGGGTAAATCCCGTACGGGTGGCAACCCTAACTCCACATCACCTGCTACAAATTGTCGTTCGAGTGTCAGCAACACCTTCCACGTGGCCGGGGTGCTGTGTAGCAGCGCCCTCCTCCCGGGGCCTTTACATCACATGCGGATAGTATACACTAGGGATGCGCTGATGCCGATACTAGTATCGGTGCTGATGCCGAGTATTTGGGCGAGTACTCGTACTCAGCCAAATGCTCCGATTCCTCGCCCGATACTTCCGGTACCCAAGTGACGAGGGAGCATGGAGCCGGCTTCCCGGGCAATCAGGAAGCCGGGCAGCGTGTAATGACGTGGCGCCCGGCTTCCTGATTGGCCAGAAAGCCGCTTTCATGCTTCTCGTCACCTAGTATACACAGTAACATGGCGGCTGGCCGGTGTCCCGGGATTACCAGGTCATGGAGCTGAGCCCGGCCAGGTGAGCGGAGGAGCTGTGCTGGGAAAACTCTATGGTCATCCTCCAGGACAGGGCTGTCTGCACATTGCAGGACACAGCCCAGTGACTGCTGCCAAGCATTGCTCAACATCAAACATCTCTGCTATTATCACATGGTTAATAATGAGCCTGAGTGTAAGGAGGCTCCTGACCCACCCGGGTGTCTGGACTTCTGGAGACTCTTTAATCATCAGGCGGGAACATGGCGCTATATAGGGGTGATTACCTGCCGCTGTCTCTGCTCGGGAAGCTCAGACTCTATCAGCCGTCTGCCAACCGAAATCACAGACAGCGAACAGCGCCACCTACTGGCCAGAGTCCGGCACTGCACACCACAGGTGGAGGAGCGCCCGTCCTCGCTCTGTACACACTGACATCTTGTCACGATGATCCCTGTACGAGCTGCAATGTGGAGATCACTGAGGCCTCGGAGGGCAATAAAAGCAGGAAATGCCCCCGTGTCATAGCAGCAAAGTATGAAAAGTTGTGACTGGGGGAGAGGGGCAGCACTAGGGGGCCAATAGGGTGTGCTGGATGCTCATAAGCTGGCCCCTGACATCATCAAAGGGCCACACGTCATATATATAGTCAATGTAGTGCTAGAGCAAGCTAGCAGACCAGGGCTGTAGCTACCATGGGGCGGGTGAGGCACTTGTCTCAGGCGCAGCTGAGAGGGGGCGTAGCCAGGGCGTCCCCTAGCCCCTGTTGCCGGGGCGAGCACAGGGCGCCATTGGCAACAGGGGCGCCAGGCGGCCAACACAGGCCCGGCTCGGCAGGGAGAAGAGGGGCGACACAGGCTCCAGCTTCTCCTCGGATCCCCGCTGCTGTCCCCCGCCTGTATGGGCAGAGGACCCTGTGTCCGTTGTTTCTATTTCAAAAGGGAAAGGCAGGGGTCTAGACCCCTAAAATTTCCCGAAGCCCCCCAACAGTAAAAAAAAAAAAAAACCACACAAACACGCACTCATGCGCACATGTTACTAGACATGTGCAAAGAGTAAACATTTGTTTTAGACGAAATGAACGGAGACTTGGATCTGGCCACCAGCGCATTCTGCACATGCGCAACGCCATCCTGGAGGCGGGGCGCATTACACCATATAATTGCATTACACAATATGACGGCTTGCATGTGCAGCGATGGGTGACATAATACGTCTGTTGGGGGGAAAACCCCCGCATGTAAAATAAACTACAGAGCCCCCTCTCCTGCTTATCTTTTTGCAGGGAGGAGGCTGTGAGGCGGCACGTCGGTCCCCGGTGATCCGGTGGTGGATTGGTAATGTCTGCCGCAGACCTTACCGATCAAGAGCGCCGGCCGAAAGGATCCGAGTGCCGGTAAACAATCAGACCCCGTTCACATATAGCGACATACCTTGTCAGCGGCCGGGATAGCGCGACTATGTACATCAGCACATTTCTCTTCACAGCCGCCAGTGACTGTCACCAGCGTGAGATGCCATAGCGACCCGTGCGGCCCGCAGGGCATCAGGAATGTCCTGGCCGGGCCCCCCTATGCCTTGGTCCCCATAGCGGCCACCTGGGTTGCTATGGTGATTGTTACGCCACTACCTGCATGTAAAATAATACACCCCCCCAAACACATGAAAAAATACCCCCCACCACCACACACACACACACACACACACATATATAGATAGATATATTACAATCACGCGACAATTCGCTATATGTGAACGGGGGCCTCAGCCGGCGCAGAATCAGAATGTAGCTGCTCCCGCAAGTCAGGTACGCGGTCCGTGATCTGGGCTGCGGGTCACATGGTACCGGCTCGCGGGCTGGTACTATGTGACCACTGCTTTAGGGCCACACCATAATTGCATGCATCTGCACGGCTGCGGTGCGATGCGTTTTACCGTGATTTTACAGCGATTTGGGCGCCTTTTTTTTTTAGCTTAAAATGGGCTTTCGGGCGCATTCCGGCGTGTTTGCACGCCTTTGGGTTTTTTTTTACCCGTTTTTTATGCGTTCCGTTGCAATCAGCTGCAGCTAAAATGAGGCCGGCGGTATTTTTCCTGACTGCGTCGGGGCGGCCTGCGTTGGTGTGGACGGAGCACCGCAAATCCAATTTGGGTGATTCCGGCCTGTGAATGAAATGTGTGACGAGGGTGAATATTGGAACAAATAAAACGTCTAATCTGCGCGTAGTGCAGGAAGTGGGGACTCGGTGTCGCGTATTTACGATGCAAGGAAGAGAAAGACACAAGTCTGTCAAGCTGGTTCAAAAGACAAGGAGGGGAATTTATCAGAACTGGAGCAGACAGAATATGGAGCAGTTGCCCGGGGCAACCAATCAGCTTCTCTGTCTCATTTTCAAATCTTACCTGAGCAAACTGAAGAAAGAAGTTGATTGGTTGCCACGGGCAACTGCTCCAGATTCTGTTTGCTCCAGTTTTGATAAATCCTCCCCCCAATGAGGGGAATTTATCAAAACTGGAGCAGACAAAATATGGAGCAGTTGCCCGTGGCAACCAATCAGCATCCACCTTTCATTTTCAAACCTTAACCGAACAAACTGAAGAGAGAAGCTGATTGGTTGCCACGGGCAACTACTCCATATTTTGTCTGCTCCAGTTTTGATAAGTTCCCCTCATTGAATATTTTGGTGTGGTGACACCCCGGGGGGAGAAGGAGGAGAGGACGGGGGGTCTCAGGTGGGCTGCACACCTCTTACCAGCAGAGAGAGGAGGGAACGTTCACCGTGTGGGATGAGGTATGCCGCCGGGTCCCCTCCTCTCTCCTGACACTGTTGGGCTCTCGGTCCATGACAGAGTGCCCGAGTTTTCAGAGGGGGGTGACACCAAAAGGACTGTCAGTTCCTGACTGCGCCGGAACGGCCTGCGTTGGTGTGGACAGAGCACCAGAAATCCTATTGGAAAGCATTGCGTTTTTTCGGGGGCTTTTTTGTGTGTGCTTCAAATGGGACTTCCAGTGCGTTCCGTTCCGATGCGTTCGCATGCGTTTTTGATGCGTTCCATCACGATCCAATGGTTTAAAGCAACTCAGAAACTACGCACGCACTGTGACCGTTGGTAAGATGCAGTGGTGTCACAAAAGGGGGGTGCGGCCGGCACCGGGTGACATCATCAGAGGGGGGTGACACCAAAATTACTCACAGTCATTTTGGTGTCACCCCCTGTGAAAAGTCTGGCACTCGAACATGGACAGAGAGCCCGACAGCTGTACAAGAGAGGAGGGGACCCGGGGGGATACCTCATCCCGCCGGGTGAACGTCCCCTCCTCTCTCTGCCGGCCTCCATCACCAAGATGGCCGCCGGCAGGTATCAAAAAGATGACCACGCATGCGCGATGATGTCACGACGGGGTGTCACCCAAGCTCCGCCCAATTGCTTTTTTTAACTTTTTTTTTTCTTTTTTAAACAATCTTTATTTATTTGTTCATTTTAGTATTTATTTACATTAAAAAAAAAATGTTTACCTTTATTTAATTTTTTTTCGACTTTATTCTAATCTGCTCGGTACCAATGAGGTACCGAGCAGTATAGCCAAGCCGAATGCCCGCTCGGCAGCATTTGGCTATTCACTTACTGCCGTTCGGCCCCCTATGTGAATAGGGGCGAACGGCAGCGAGTGAGCTGCCTATCGGAGCTTCGGCTCAGCCGATGCAGATGTTGGATCGGCTGAGTTGAAGTCCGTCTGCACTTCGGCTCAGCCAAACATGGAGAGCATGTTAGGCTGACCAAAGTGCAACCGAAGGCAGCCGATGTATGGCTAAAATCAGCCGTACTGAGCCGTAGTGAATAGCTGAACCAGGGGAGTTACTAGGAATCACAGGGCCCCATAGCAAAATTTTGTTTGGGGCCCTGTGATTTCTAGTTAAGCCCACCTGAGGGTGACCCTGCAGAGCCCACCATAGACTCTATGGTGGGCTCTGCAGGGTCTCAGGTGGACTGGTCAAGCCCTCTTACCTGTCTGCTCCGATCCTCTGTCCGCCTCCTTCTCCTCCACGATCGCTTGCGGGCCCCGCCTCCTCCGTCACTGGGCCCTGCCTCCTCCATCGCCAAGCCAGCAGCCTGAGATGCCGTAGCGACCCAGGCGGCCCGCACAGCATCAGTGGGATGTCCTGGCTGCCCTCCCACCCCTGTGCCCCAGGCCCCATAGTGACCGCCTGGGTCGCTATGGTGATTGTTACGCCACTGAGCTGAACGTTGTTCGGCTCGCTTCACTTCGGCTGCCTTCGGGAGCTTTGTGAATAATCCCCTGTATATATTTTCTGAAAGCCATCACCCTGTATTATAAAATGGCGGCAGTTGCAACTTTTTATGTCACACGATTAGTGATGAGCCGAACACCCCCGTGTTTGGTTCATATTCGAACATTCGAACGGCCGAATAGTTCGAATACAAACTCAAAGTCAATGCAAGTCAATGGGAGTCAATCCCCTTTAAGAGGGCTTATATGCAAGTTATTGGCCATAAATGGTGTATGGGGGTCCGGGGACTGCCGTGGGGGACAGGAATCAATGCCAAAAACAAAAATACAGTTTTTAACCCCTTCATGACTGAGGCCCTTTTTTCAATTTTTGCACCCATGAAGCAGTGATTTTAACATTCTTAAAGGGAGGTCCCCTTAACCTGCCAAATCTGTATGATGTATAGAACCTGCTCAGCAAAACTCTTGAAGTGTGCAGTTCCCCCTCCCAAACAATACCCTTTAGGTCTGGTAGAAATGTCAGGAGGGACCAATTTTTTAAAAAAAAGCTGTGTAGGGTTCCTCCTAAAAGTCATACCAGGCCCTTAAGGTCTGGTAGGAATATTAAGGAGGGACCCCATGTACAAAAAAAGAAGTGTGTGGGGTTCCCCCTTAAAGTCATACAGAAAAAAACGAAAGACATGTTTTTGACAAGTCTTTTATTTCAATAAATAAATAAAAAATAAAAAAAATGGATCCACCGACGTAATCCAGGGTCAATCACGGTATCCAGCGTTGTCCACGACGACGACGAAACAAAAAATAAAACAATAAAAAATAAAGAGAAATCATTTTTTAAAAACCCGCCGTCCCATCCGCTCCCCGCCCCGTAATGGCATTTTGTCAGATGCCGTCAAAACATAAACAATTGGGCAGAGCTAGCGGTGACAGCTAGAGTGGGCATTTTGCCTTATGGAGTGTCTGCGGTTGAACAAACCGCGAACATCCCATAAAGTTCGGCGTTCGGCGAACGCTCGAACTGCCGATGTTCGATTGGAACACTCGGCTCATCCCTACTCACGATATTGGCTGTCAGGATACCGTGCCCAGGTGCCCCACATCGTGTGCAGGTATCTATACGGGAGGACCAAATACTCGACCACACCAGACAAGGCTTATGAACTTATAGTTTAATAGACATACAAAATCATATAAACGCCAACATCCCCACCAACACCAGAGTACAACAGGGCAAGTCAACCAGGGGAGCAGGGCCACAGGAGGGAAGGAGTCAGGGTCCAAAGAGTCTACAGGACTCAGGTTAGCGCGACAATACTGTGGCACCAGGCTCACTGCAGGGTGGGATTTAATACCCTCCCAGGTAACACAAGGTGATGCTTAATTACAGAGCCACCTGCAGGTGAGCCCTGGAGCTGCAGGTCCTGGTTCCAGCGTCACAGCGCCACCTGGAGGTGCTCAAGTCCCAGACAGCCACTGCCTGCCCAGAGACACCTGCAGGTGAGCACCGGAACTGCAGGATCTGCTCCAGCTCCACGGTGCCACCTGGAGGTGTCCTAGTCCCCGACATTGGCGCAACTCTTTATCAAACACAAACATTTACAACAAAAAAAAATGCACTTAAAATAATTCTAGTGGCCAAAAAGACAAAAGAAAACCCATTGTTACGATAAGGAGATAGCCAACAAGCCCAGGTTAAAAATTGCGCCCGTCCGTAAAAACAGCGACAAGATACTGCACCCTAAATTGTCCATAGGCGACGCTTGAAAAGGCCGTAGAGGTGATGAGTATAGAGGTATCTATGATTATTGGCCCGGGAATTATTGCTCTTACTCTGGTACTATGGTGATACCCAACATGTGTAGCGCGATTGTCATTTTCGTATGTAGGCGAACCCGACACGTGTTAACGATCATACATGACAGGGGTGGGGGGGCGTACCCCCAGCCTTATTACATGTGATCTTGGCGACATCGCCAAGATCACTTGTAAACGAACGAGGCGGCTCCCCCGCTCTACATTTAACCCTCGCACTCGCAGCCTTCCCCTCCCAGCTGTCGCAGGAGTTCCAGCTCAGCGCTGTGCTGGAAAAATGGATTAAAAAATTATTAGTAAAAAGAATAAAAAAGAAAATAATAATAAATAAAAAAGTAAATACCGTATTTTTCGCTCCATAAGACGCACTTCTAGCGACCAAAACTGCATGTCCCGGGCATCGGGAGATAGAAATTCCACACCCCTGCTGCCCCTCTACTCCCTGCTGCCCCATAGCCAGGCCCCGGTTGGCCTTGTGGGAAAATCCGGCCCTGCTCCCAACTGTGTAGTCCTGTGACCGGAGGCCGCTCATAGAAGATTATACCTTTATGGAGTGTACACGCTCATCGTCCGGCTGTCCCAACTCAACATATCGCTCACCCTGGTATTACAGATCAGTTTGTTTTCAGGAAGCTGATAAAAGGACATTGTAGCATTGTACTTGGAATGGCCACATTTGTACGGACGGACTCGCAGACATTGTATGTTTTCAGCATAAACTCTGTTTATTGTTAAAATATTCAATTCCTATAAAATTTAACAAAAATAACTTTGTAATATCAATACAGAATAAACCAATAAATAAAATAAAGGCTTATAAAAAACAAACAATCTCCTGTGCTGTATTGAGGGAAAGGGGAGTGAAGAACAATCTCCTTGTGGAGCCTGTAGGGGATCTTATCACTTCACACCGCCCATGCAGAGTAGATGTTCACTATATAGAGCGGAGGCTCCCACCTACCAGTAAGATGTTATTTCCTCTTTTGATATGTATTTCCCGAGTGTGGGGTAATGTTTGTGTTCCCCTAATGACAGATCAGTAATTAAAAGGGTTCTCACACTAAACTACAACACAGAGCAACTTCTAAAAAGTCTGAGTCCTCCATCGTACTGAAACTGGGAGGAGTTATTTCACATTTCACTCTCAGCGCCCCCTGCGGGTACAATCTGGAATGGCACCTCACCCATACAGGTATACTGGCTCTCTATGAGCAGTGTTATATGTGGAAGATCTCACTCAGCAGGACAAGGACACATCTCTGACTAATAGGAAGACTGAGGAGCATGGAAGAACTGGACCTCCATTACAACACTAAGAGGTCAGCGGTAAGTGCATATTTCAGTTAAAAGAGCCCCCCCCCCTACAGATAATGTAGACACAAAATTGTTTATTCCTTTAAACATTACCAAAACAAAGTATTTCTATCTGACTCTGAACATTGCAAATTACACAGAATAGAAAAGAACAATGACATGTAAACAGTGCAAACAGGTATTATTCCCCAAAATAGTAAACTTGGGACATCTAACTTTGGTTTGGCTCTCATATAGAGGAGCGCAGTACAAAGGCACAATGCTGGTTAAGCAAAAAATAGAAGCAGCAACATTCCGGAATCCATCGGCAAAAGACTTCCTCCATCTTGGTTCCTCCGGAGGTCTCCCCTTACAGGCCGAACACTTTGGGGTTCACGGAGGATTTCAGCAGCTCATTCCCGGCTCTGACAAACTCACCCAGAGAGGAACCTGAGGACACAATAAATGTCACTTTGATCTATTCCCGGGCGCCGTGTACCGAGTGATGAATTCACAATCTGATTGTTTAACATGTGCAAATGTTGACCCCCCACCCCCCCATAGACCAGCACAGGTTCCACAATCCAGCTATGAGGCAATGGACTCTGCATACTAGAGTTGTTTATAATACAATCAAAGCTTACTTCAACAAATAATTATGTAGTGAGCGCTGCCTTCCATCTGCCCATCACATCCAACAACATCCGGGATTTCCAGTGTGTTTGATAGAAGGAAGCTTATTCACAGCAAAGACCAACATCTCACTCAACGTTCATCCCTCTAGGAATTCTGGTCTCTAATATGAAGGTCCAATAAACTTCCTTTCCACTCAAGAGAGTATCATACATGATACTTGTGTACGGCACTCCATAGGGAGCCATTTGTTCTGAATGTGTGGCTACTCTTAGCAATGCATTGTTAGTGAGTTTGGTGTCATGACTGCACTATTAAAAATGAGTGCTCCCGGCCTGCGTGGTGATTGAAGGAACAGAATCCATTCAGTAGAGAGGAAAACACTTACAGTATTATTAACTAACCCCAGCACAATGTTCAAAGTGATGTCATTGTAGAAGCCAGTCAGACTTTTCTGTATTGGGGTGATATCATTAGGAGATGGATTTTGATTGGTCAGTGCGGGTTTGTGATCAGCCCTTTGTCTCAGAACTTACCTGCTCTGGCCCTGACCCAGGAGACGGCCTTCCCCTCCAGCAACTCCCACTCCTCTCTCTGATCCAGATTGGTGGCGTGAAGCCAGATTACCGCCAGAACCGTCACCCACACCGACACCTCCACGTTCTGTAGAGGAGGGAAGGACGAGTTTATTATACAGGACCTGAAATGTTACTTATCTCTATAATTCTGGGTTCTGGATTCCTGTACAACTCTCGGGCCAGACATCACCCAGAACTGCAGATGTATTGAATGGCAATGTGTCATTAAATGGACTATTGCTTTACTACTACTATGGTGTGCTGGTGACACCCCCCACACGGGTCACTTGGATATTCCGGTAAGGAGTGCAGCAAGACCTCTGGCTCTGATCACCCAGAACTGAACACAGTGATCGATCTGGGTTCAGGTGACAAGGAGGCAACAAGGCAACCACCAAACACGTCTTCCGCCTCCAGTTAGGACACAAATCTGTAACTAAGATATTCTTGAGTGACTTAAAAAGTAATGACCACTTTTCATAAGAAGACAGCAATACTGACCAGTTATAAAAAGCCCCTCTTAGTGTACAATCCCCATTACCCTGTGATTCGGTGTGGTCATTGACATGATACCTGGTTGGGGTTCCTGGCCTTTATGTTGGTCTCATATATTCCCAGGACAGCAGAGAATTCGGGAGTCAGGTTCCAGGATCCATCCGCGTTCTCCAGGGAGATCAGCCTCACGAGAGCCAGGGTCCCCACTGAGGGAGTGGGGGGTGATGGCGATAGTGAGCCACCTAAAAAAATTATAATCATTAAATGAACAAATGTAAAAGATAAGAAGACAAATATTTTTAATAAAACTGTTGAGGATGGATGACATACGTCACACTGAATACACAAAGTGAATCTGCACCCTGTATATAGTGTACTCCAAACGACACTGCTTTGAAGCAACAAACACAGCCTGGTCCAGGATGCACCATAGCCTATGACTGGACAGTAAAGGAGTAGCAGAACAATAAGGAAGTTTTCCTTCTGCTCTCCTCTCCTGTTTTCTGTGTTAGAGTGCCAGCTCTGTATAAAGTAGTGCAGCCTGATTGGTTCACTGTTCTGTGTCGGCCTCTCCCAGTGCCAGCCATTCTATGCAGGGGATTGCAGGCCAAAATAATGGCAGGCCATGATAGTGACAATGTGTTGGAACTTCTTGCACAGCCTCACAGAGAAACACAAGCACACAGTCTGATATGCATGCTCCTCATGGCGCGGCTAATACAGGAAGGAAGCCACAGCTTTATTCTCTACCTTTTTCAATACAACAGAGTAACTACCATAGATATAACAGAACTTATAAACACACTGCCATCTAGTGACCGAAATTGTATACTGCAGGAGTTGTTGCTATAGATACAGTAATGTGTATTCAAACACAATGGTGGACCATGCCTGCATAATGGCTCGCCTCAACAGGGGAGCATGTGCAGAACTGTGACACTATTGGGAGACAGTCCTGAAAGCCAGTTGTCACCCTATAAAAGGAAGTGACTGAACCAAACATTCATGGCAGGATCACCAGGTATTCTTCTAATGAGAGCTACAAAATTTCCTGCTGATTGCAGGGCAATGACTAAGAGACCGATTAATAGGGTTATAAGTTATCAGTCTATCAGGTCTATCATATAGGCCAGGGGTAGCCAAACGCTGGTCCTCCAGCTGTGGTGAAACTACAAATCCCATGATGCATCTGTGTCCGGGAGTCGTGGCTGTGAGAATGTTGCAATGCATCATGGGATTTGTAGTTTCACCATAGCTGGAGGAGCAGCGTTTGGCTACCCCTGACAGGCAACCGACGTGCCAACTGAGGGCACATGCATGGCAGGCTAACGAAGCTGCTGTTAATTGCAAGGCAGTGGCTTATCTCTGCCAACATGACATGGGAAGTTCTGTTATTGGCAGGATCTACAGGTAAGACATTTGCAATAGTTACAGAGGTAATGAATTGCCTAAGAAAATATGATTTGTGTACTCTGCCATAAAATCCTTTTCTTTGAATCCATTGAAGGACAAGGGAAGTCTTTGAAGGAGAACTATGAGGGGAGTGATTTTCACTCCCCTCATAGTTCTAGCCGACGTGTGACAATGAAACAGTCACAGGCCGGCTCAATAGATCGGGAAGTGAAAGAACACATACCGTCGCTCACTCACTTCTCGAGCCTGTCTCTGCAGAGAGCCATGACTGTCACTCACGGCTCCCTGCAGGGATTCCCCCCTCCTCCCCTGTCCGATCCTCCAGTGCTGACTGGAGGAACGGACGGGGGAGGGGGTGGGTACAGCTGGCTCTGCCTCTAGATAGGCAGAGCCAGCTGTCACTCAGTAATGTCAGGATCCGTCCCGGCTGCGGCGGTTTAGTATACCGCGAACTGTAGCTCGCGGTATACTGAGCTTTGGGTCACGGGAGGTCGCTAGTTTGTGTCCTCCCGTGACCCTTAGGAGAACTATGGGGAAAACACTGACCCCATAGCTCTCCTTTAACCTTTGAGTTATAACGCTGCCTACAGGAAGAATGGACACTGGCAAACAATAAATCTGTAGGCCAGCCCAGGAAAACCCCTCCTTCTAGCAGCATACCTCAATTTTGTATGAAAACAGCACTGAGAGCATGATCACAAAACACAGAAGGGTGGGGCCTGCGTCCTTCAATGGATGACGGGAACAAAAATTATATTTCTATCTTGTTCAATGAGGGACACTGGATGTCAAAAAGCTGTCCAACTGAGGGGTGGGCAGCACACCAAACAAACACTATCGGGCCTGAGAAAACTGCAGAGCCAAATAGCCCCCTGAAGAACCCTAATCCCGTACGATGGTATCAGATGAGGACACAACGCTCACCTGGTCCACTTAGAGAACATGTAAACAGAAGACAAGATGGCAGCCTTGCTTGTTGCTGAAAAACCTAGGAAGAGCTCATAAATCTAGCAGCGTGCACCTTGACAGGAAATGGCGGAACCCAACTGCTGAAACCCTAAGCTTGCATGACAGCCCGCCTAAGTCACCAAGAAATAATTGAATGAGAAGCCTACAGTGGCTAGAAAAGATCAGAGTCATGAAGGGAGACGCATAGGGGCATATATAGATTGGGGATATACACTGAGTGGCCAGATTATTATGACCACCCCATCAGTCTTTAAACACTTTAACAACAGCTGCTCTTGAACATTTAACAAATTCTGCTGTTTTGCTGATAGAGGTGACCAAAGTCACTGTAGGCGGGCAGTAGGAATGGATCAAAGATTAATGTTCCACGTGGCTCTTTGTAAGCCGGAACATCGTGGAGATGCTTCCTTGTCACTGTATTGCAGGAAATAGAGCGCAGAGAGTATACATATGACACCCCACCCAGCGGATGGAATCAACGCTCAGTCCCATAGCATTAACCTCTTTGACAGGAGCCCAGTGACCTATATAATTGAGGTAGCTCCGAATGTTCAGCCTGACCAGCCTACTCATAAAATGAGTTTTTAGAGACAGAGTAAGCATAGAAGCAATGCCAGCGGTTATGGGCTTGAAAAGTGCTCTGTGGGCAACCTTTACCAAAATGGGGTTGCTGGGACACACAAAAAATGGAGTCATGCTGGTAGTGGGAGGGGTTGTCCTGGGCTGTAGGCGGCAGAGTAACCCAAAGGTTAAAGACCTCCTGTGTCCCTCACTAGACAGAGCGAAAAGTATACAGTGAGACATAATTCCAAGCATGATGGACAACAGATTTAAGGGTTTACATGTACAGGTGAAACTCGAATAATTAGAATATCGTGCAAAGTTCATTTATTTCACTAATGCAACTTAAAAGGTGAAACTAATATATGAGAGAGACTCATTACATGCAAAGCAAGATAATTCAAGCCGTGATTTGTCATCATTGTGATGATTATGGCTTACAGCTCATGAAAACCCCAAATCCACAACCTCAAAAAAGTAGATTATTACATGCAATCAATAAAACAAGGATTGTACATAGAACAATATCGGACCTCTGGAAAGTACAAGCATGCATATGTACTCAGTACTTGGTTTGGGCCCCTTTTGCATGATATTCTAATTATTCGAGTTTCACCTGTATGTTCAGCATCCAGCACTTTCAGCTGTGTTGGATGTCTCCTTCACCCACTCTGCACTGTACTTCCACTCGCCGGCGGAGATGTAGTGGCATAGCAATTGGCAAGTGGAACCACAATGTACAGGAAAGGGAGGGGGCATGCATCTGACACAACCACTGTAGCTCGGCAAACCAAGGCACAAGTACTGGGACAGGTAACTGTTATTTTGTTTTGCACCAAACTCACTGTAAATAAATATTGTGATTTGAAAACAAACATGACTGCTCTTACATGCCAAATTCATGGACATGTTGCCACAAAACTCCTCATTATCATCACACAATGCTAAAAGGAAAAAAGAAAGACAGGTGAGGACTAGCAACTCCCACTCTGAGTAAACTACAGGATATAGCAGTGATGTAGGGATGATGTAGGGATGAAAGGAAGGAACCACATTGGTGGCAGGGGACACGGATATCCGACACACCAGGAAGTGAAGAATGCTGAAGATTCTGATGGAGGCTGCAACGCTGGAATAGAGGCAAAATAAGAGACACCAGCTGCTGGAAAGGTGATAAGAGGAAGAATGCGTCTTCTTTCACCGCGGACTTTCATTTTATTTTTTGGTAACCTCACAAGGTCAGTTGAACTGTATCTCAGTGCGCATCCCTGAAGGTAGGTAAAGCAAGATTTTAAAGTGAAACTATACAGTGTTTCTAGATTTTTCCATGCTTGCCGTTCTATATTTCCATCTCTGCATTTCACATACAGATAAGTAGGTCCTGTCTCTAGTGGTTATGTGTCTAACAGGCAGCCTAGTCTGCATCTCTGTGAATGGGCCCGGTCCCAACTGCAACTGCTATGACCCTGGTAGTTCTGCCACTGACTCCAAGCTGTAGAGGAATTACAAATCTTAGCAACACATTATACAACAATGCAGAATAACACCATCTAGAGGAGGACTACAAATCACAGCAATACATTATACAGCAATGCAGAATACTATCAGCTAAGGACTACAAGGCACAGCAATACATTATACAGCAATGCAGGACAATATGAAGCGACATTCTCTGTGTTGCTCTCCAGGGCTGTGCGGGGTCTCAGGAGACTGTACAGGGTCTGACCAGGGCTGTGTGAGGTCTCAGGAGGCTGTATGGGGTTTTCGCCAGGGCTGTATGGGGTCTCAGGAGGATGTGCGTGGTTTCACCAGGGCTGTGTGGGGTGTCAGGAGCATGTGCAGGGTCTCACCAGGTGATTGCAATGCTCAGCGGGCAGTGTGCGCTTCCGCACACCGGCCCGTGCGGCTTTCGTCTTGCGATCGCGCTACCAACCCGCCGAAAATCGGATGATTTTCGATGGGTTTTCTAGCGTGCTCGTAAGCCTGTAGTGGTGTGGATACGTTCTGAGTGGTCAGGAACCCCGTATTTCCCTTATCTTAGGTTTCATTTAAGATCGGGGTGATTCTAGGTCATGCATAAGGACGTTGTCTACAAAGAGACTTTGATGTCTGAACATCAGGACGCTGAATTTTTCCCAACAACACAAACCCTTAGAGTGAACCTGTCCATGCAGAGCAAACCTACAAGTGGACTTGTTTGCCTACCCCCCCAATCCCCACACTGTCTGCTCTTCATTTACTTGATGGTGCAAAGACAAAAATCCTTGTGTAGGGCAAGCTCACCACGGGGCTTTAAGTCATTCCTGAGCAGGTGAATGCAGTGGCAGGTGAGTGAAGGAAAGGAAGGCAATAAAAAGCCGATATAGCCAATGTTTTTGGATAATATAGAGAAGGGTGAACACACCTGTTTATTCTTTGTCAGTTTCCCAATATGGTCTATTCAAAACAATTGTGGTTCTATACGGCAGGGTATTTCATTTATGGGGGGCAATGTACCCGGGGCAGTCTTTTAGAAAGTAAGTCGTTTGGTAATAAAATGGCATTGTGATTTCTTGTGGGGAAGGGAGATATTGGGTTTTATAGGGATCTACCATTGCAGTATGTTAGCTGTATTGGGAATAATTACATTGTTATATGCTGGAGGGTCAGTTGTAGTCCTAAACAGTAATGGCTTTGGGTGTAAATAGGTAAGGAAGACTCTGTACTCCAGACCCCGAGCGTTCATAGGTCTTTCCTAGTTTTTTTTAGGCTCAGCGCAAAGTGAGATAAATCTGTCTACAGTAAGTGGAAGTAAGCGGAATTCCCGTCTTAGATGGTCGTTGCTGTGTCCCCATTCATAGATTTCCTCTCAACGATTATTTCACTGACAACGGTAACATTTTGGGTTTTCCATCACTTTCTCGGTGACACTGCTCACAGGACAAATAAAAAGAGGTGTGTGTGTGTGAGGGGGGGATCCAAGAGGAGACACAGCCAGCAATGACTGGACTCCAAGCTTGGTGAAGATGCTAAAGAGATCACACGATTGCTATAGTGTGGCAGCTCTCTGTTGCCCGGTGGTCCGTAGGTTCCTGAGTTGGGAAGCGACGACTCCTTCATACATCTTTCAGGGACTATGTGGGAAAACCCTTCAATCCGTGGCCCTGATCCTGCACCGCTCAGTGCATGGTTTGCCTACAACCAACTCCAACACTTTGTACGTAAACTTTCCTCATACGGCTCCATGCAAGGACCTCTGACTATGTACAACAGGCGAATCCCCACCCCATCTTATATCGTTTTTATATGATTTCCTTCCTTTCTAGGGATGGAGGGGGACCCCCGTACTTCATCTCTGCGTGGGAGCGGGAATTGGGTGTGGTCCTCTCCGAGGAGGAAATGCGGAAATGTTTCTGCTTCACCCATACTCTCTGCATGTCCTCTGCGGTGCAGGAACGCAATTACAAACTCTTGACTAGATGGTACAGAGCTCCGGCTAGGATGCACCAGATTTTTCACTCTCTACCGGACACTTGCTGGAGGTGCCAAACGGATGTTGGTACATTGTCTCACATCTGGTGGAGCTGCCCCGATAGCCCCCTTTTGGCGTACCATCTCACATGTGTACTCGAGAATGTCTGCCAGTGATCTCCATCTCACGCCTCAAATGGCAATACTGTCGGTTTTTCCGGGTTCCATCTCCCGGGCAAAGAAGTCCCTCTTGCGATTTTTTGTAAATGCCGCTAGGGCACTGATCCCAAGACATTGGAACTCTCAGGTGCTTCCAACCTTGGGGGAATGGACCATGGAAATGTGCCGTCTAATAAGATCTGAGGAGCTGATAGCTGAGCGGCTTGACAGGTCTGAGTCCTTCCTGTCCAGATGGAGGCCTTGGATAATGTTTATGGAAACGGATGAGTTTAGGGCAATGGCATAAATGCATGTTCTGCTCTCCTTGACCACGTAATAATTCCTCCACCCCCCCCCCCCTTCCTTCTTTTCCCTTCTCTCTCCCCCCTTTGTCTTTCTTTGTCTTTGTGTCCCTCTGTTGTCCGATTGTCTTGTCGTGTTGTGAGTCCATCATTATGTTGTTTTTGTAAGGTGGCTCTAGGTGAGGTAACTTACCGGATGGTTAGGGAAGCAGGGCTTTCGCAGGATCTCTTGTTTTAGCCTGACGCTGAAAACCCAGGTCCTCGCCTGCCTCAATCGCATCGATCCCCCTCAGGGGGGGGGGAGGCCTTAAAGTTCGGAGACCCTCATGGCAGGGACGGGAATTTGGGCAGAGGCAAGGCTCGAATCTGGGCACAATATCATATACCCTGCTGTTACGGTTGTTATTACTTACAGCTATGCTGTTATTCTTAAGAATGTACACCTGACGCTACCTTTGTATGTTGTTTTAATTTCTTGTTTGTGAAAATTAATAAACAATATATTATTGCAAAAAAAACAAGATCATTCAGCTAAGTTGTCTGGGTGTCAGTCAGTGTAGCTGAGCGAGCTTCTAACTACAGCTTACGTAGAATTAAAGCCCGCCATTCACCACCCGTCATGTTTCCTCTTACACAATAAATCTAAGACCTGATGAAGGGGAATCTGTGCAAAACCACCGAAATGTGTTGGCTGTCAATTCCTCATAGACCCTTTTTTATGACTCGGCATTCTCTTCCTTTCACTCCATACACGCAATAAACATCTGACAGGAGTTTTCTGCTCCTCTCCCGCTCTATCCAAAACTAAAACAAAATGGCGCTAGATATACTTTAAATGAACTTGTTGTCTTTCCCTGCATTGGAAAGCAACAGGTTCAATTTATAAATCAGAATCAGCCCAGGCAGAAATTCTTGAAATTCAGCCGGTGAAGTCTTTCAGGTCCGGAACATAACACAAATTCAAGAACATGTGACTACCCCCTCCGCCACCCCCCCCTAGAGTGTAAAATCACATACCTGGTGATGATTTTTTTTTTGTCATCATTTGTGGTGCTGATGCTGTACATAAAAGAGAAATGTCATAAATATCAAGAAGTGTAATTCCCCTTTTAGATGGTCGTTGCGGTGTCCCCATTCATAGATTTCCTACTCAATGGTTAGTTTACTGACAGCTGTAAAATTTCGGGTTTCCATCAACATCACTTTCTCGGTTACACTGCTCACAGGACAAATAGAAAGAAGGGTGGAAGGGGGATCCAAGAGGAGACACAGCCAGCAATGACTGGACTCCAAGCTTGGTGAAGATGCTAAAGAGATCACACGATTGCTATAGTGTGGCAGCTCTCTGTTGCCCGGTGGAGCCAACAAGTAAGGATTGGTCCAGATATATATTATTTATATTTGTCACAATAACCGGGTCTATCAAGGGTGGAAATTCAACACAGTTTGGGGGTTGTGCCCAGATTCCCTTCAATGCTGTAAGCTGTAGTTAGAAGATAATTCAGCTAAGTTGTCTGGGTGTCAGTCAGTGTAAGAGACTCGCAAATGGGTATATGAAGGTATGCATCCCGTATATCGATGGAGGCCAGCAGAATCCCCTGATGGAGCCATGCCACCACGGACCAGATGGATTCCATCCGGAACCGACGGACCCGCACGAAGGTGTTCAAGCGTTTTAGGTCCAGGATGGGCCGCACCCCCTCGTTCTTGGGCACAGCAAACAGGTTTGATAAAAACCTTGGAATCTTTCCGCGGAGGGAACAGGCACAATCACCCCCTGGGACCAAAGGTCCGCAACCGCGCGATGGAAGCCCCCTCCCCCCCAGAGAGTACAATCACATACTTCGTGATGATTTTTTCTTAGCCATCTTTCGTGGCGATAACTCTGTACATAAAAGAAAAACGTCATAAACGTCAAGAAGGAAAATCCCATAATGTATCTGTAAACCCAAATTCTATGTTTCAGCATGTTGGGCGTCACGTCTCACTGTGTACAGTTTTCGTAAGCAAAACATTTTTGAGAATCTGTTGCAAATTTTCTTAACTGGAGATCCTGCCAGTAACAGCACTTCCTGTTCCAGGCTGACAACACTTAGTCACTGGCTCTTTGTTAGCAGCTGTGCTGATCTGAGGTCTGCATTGGGGAGAGAGGAGGCATCAGACTCAATGCTCCTTGCCTCACCATCCCTGGCAATCATCACTCCACCATTATAAACACCTAATTCGCTCCATTAGTGCAAACCGCTCCTCCTCTCTACAAGTGTTCCCTCTGTTGCCTCTGTCTCCCACAATCTGCAAACTAAAATGTCAAGCCAACCATCGGCCCAACCCAACAAAATGGGAATACCTTTCCTAGAATATATCAAATATGATTTTTTTTTTCAGTCAGTCAAATCCTTCTCTTGGAGTCTATTGAGAGACACAGGAATTTAAATACTGTCAAGTTATACTTCCACCTACAGGGGGACCGGACTCTGGAAAATATAACATTTGATGGCAAATATGACGAGATGCCCCGCCTCCTGCAGAGCCCGCACTGTACTGAGAGAAGTTAGGTGAATTTGGACACAAATTCTTGAGTGACCCCGGTAGATGTCCCTGATGACAGTATGTGGAACTTTCCCTCGCCAGATGGAGCTGAAGGAGATTCCTATGATGTACACGGTATAACTACACGGTCACTACAGGGTCACTACAGGGTCAGGATACTGCATAGATGCCCCCAAAAATCTTAGGAAAGTATGGGCTGGAGTCACCCGTAGCAGAAGGACTGTACCATCTGTGTCTATATGCTGAAATACTTGACCACATGGTAGTGATGCAACTTGGCGCAAACGGTGAGGCAAGGCCTCAGGTGCTTACAAATCCAGGCAACCAGGTACTGTAAGTGGTCAGTTGGATCAGACCAGAGATCGGAGTTCCACATGGTGCCAGCAGGATCAGAAGCAGAATGATGCCTCCTGATGATGTTAAATGGAAAGAGAGTGCAAAAGGCACGTGACACTCCACCCAACAGATGACATCAGCGATCAGTCCTTCAGCATTGAGCCTTTCTGCAGCAAAACTGTCAGTAGTAGGACATTTGAAAAGCGCCAAGGGGTGAAAATAGAGCGGTAGCTCCCAGTGATCACGCTAATCAGCCTACCCAACAAAGTGAGTCTTCAGTGACACGGCAAGCACTGAGGCAATGCCACGGCTCGCTCTATGGCTAACTTTTACCAGTACATGTTGTCTGGAAAGCACCACAATCAGAACCCAGTGCCACATTCCAGGCTAGCCCTGCAAACATCTGGTCCAACGGGGTCTCGGTATGGTACTTAAAAGTCAAGCAGAGAAAAGAATGATCCCAATACCAGTTCAAGAAGTGATGTGTTGAGGAACCTTGACTGTAGGAAAAGGAAAAAACAATATCTGAGACTCTAAAGTATAAAAGCTAGAAAAAAAAGTGGTTAGACTTTTATCAAAAGAGCAAGTCTGCAGTCCTCCTGTAGGCGGCAGTATTACCAGACAGTATCTGAATTCCTGTGTCTCTTAGTGGATGAGAAATAATTTTTTTTGTCTTGAGTTTTCTAAAGCGACAGCACAGCAAAAGCAACAACCACAAGGTACTATGGCACTTACTAGATTTGGACATAATTTCCTTGTGTCCTAACATAGGAGAAGAACGTAAAGTCACTCTTCCCAAGGAGCTTGCCATGGGAGCAGCACTACAAGCCATCATTCTAGGCGTATGGGATCGTGAGTTCATCATCATGAATGCTGTAAGACAAGAGAGATGATGTGTGATAGGATCCATTATACAGCCTCTACAGAATACTGGTGGGTGTCTCATCGTGAGATGACACTGCCATTATCAGGGCCGGAAGAATTTAGCGTGTATCTAAACCCGATAACAATAATGTTATATATTGCAGCTCGCCAGTTCTTAGATGTGATGGATGCATTCAGATTCATTTTTCTCATTGAATCTTTGCCCTTTATTTTACCTAGTAATCCTGACAAATAACTACCACACATTTCTTGTCCCTGGGTGGCTACACTCATTTTCTCCTCTATGGGAAGTCATTGTTGTCACCCAGATAGATGAAAGTAGTCACTCGCACTCCTTGATATTAAAGTCAATGCTGTTTATTGACTGAGGTAACACACATCTCCCTATCGACGTTTCGAGACCATGCGGCCCCGTCCTCAGGCAAACAGAGGTTCGTCGCTAAGGAGATGTGTGTTATCTCAGTCAATAAACAGCATTTACTTTAATATCATGGAGTGCGAGTGACTACTTTCATCTATCTACATTTCACGGAGGCATCCGTTGTCACCACCGCACCCACCCAGTTAGATTTGGGTTTTTGTCTGGTCAGGAGTGCGATGGGACAGGAGGATTAAGTTTCATTGTTGTCGCCCAGGCTGATATAAATAAACTGTCAGTATCGGCATTAACAGTATCTGAAATTATAATCCTGGGATATGTTCTGTCCCCATAGAAAAGTATAAATAACTTAGATAAATGGACAGATTCCTTAGAATGGAGTTTATCTTCTGCTGACAGCCCAAAACTCCATGACATGGTTTTATACTGATACATGATATCGTTTTTCAGTAACGATATTCTTTGGGTGATTGTAATTACAAAGATCTGCCATAGTCACAGCTAATGAGGCAACTACTTGTAGCCTTCCCCATGACGGGGCATGCAGTTATGTCCTCCTGTATAGCAGAGCTGAGGATCTGCTGTATTCCAATGTGAAAAATCCATACCTGGAGCTGGGACTTCCATACGCACAGGAAAACCCTCCACACGTGTCTTGGTGTCCTTGTTGACGGCTACATAGGCTGTGAGAGAGGAGACAACACCAGACTGCAGGCTGGTCTCCAGGATCTTCTTCTTCACCTCTTCAGACTGTGACTCTGTTCCATGTTCCAGCTCAGAGATCAGAGCTTTGGCTGCCAGTCTGTGGATGGTGGGCCTGAAAGAAGATAGACAAAGCGTGAGGAGACCAGTGTTCTGTCAGCCTATGGATTGCGAGTGCAAGAAGATAGACAGTGCACGAGAAGACCAAAGCTCAGCCAGTATGTGGATGGTGGACCTGAGAGAGGATAGATAGTATATGATGAGACCAGAGCTGTGCTAGTCTTTGGATGGTGGGAGGGAGAGGATAGACAATGCATGAGGAGACCAGAGCTCTAACAGCCTGTAGATGATGTGCAAGAGAAGACAGACAATGCATGAGGATACCAGAGCTCAGCCAGTCTGTGTATGGTGGGTGAAAGAATATGGACAATAAATAAGAAGTCCAGAGCTCTGACAGTCTGCGGCTGGTTGGCCTGAAAGAAGATAGACAATGCACGAGCAGACCGGTGTTCTGTCAGTCTATGGATTGCAAGTGCAAGAAGATAGACAGTGCACGAGAAGACCAAAGCTTTGCCAGTCTGTGGATAGTGGGTGAGAGAAGATAGACAATGCTTGAGAAGACCAAAGCTTCGCCGGTCTGTGTATGGTGGGTGAGAGAAGATAGACAATGCATGAGAAGACCAAAGCTTTGCCAGTCTGTGGATAGTGGGTGAGAGAAGATAGACAATGCTTGAGAAGACCAAAGCTTCGCCAGTCTGTGGATAGTGGGTGAGAGAAGATAGACAATGCTTGAGAAGACCAAAGCTTTGCCAGTCTGTGTATGGTGGGTGAGAGAAGATAGACAATGCTTGAGAAGACCAAAGCTTCGCCAGTCTGTGTATGGTGGGTGAGAGAAGATAGACAATGCATGAGGAGACCAGAGCTCTGACAGTCTGTGGATGGTGGGTGAGAGAAGATAGACAATGCAATGAAACATTCAGAGCTCTGACAGTCTGTGGATAGCGGGCCTGAAAGAAGATGGACAGTGCATGTGGAGACCAGTGCTCTGTCGGTCTATGGATTGCAAGTTATGGAAGATAAACAGTGCAAAAGAAGACAAAAGCTCAGCCAGTCTGTGGATGGTGGACTTGAAAAATTATAGACCATGAATGATGAGACCAGAGCTGTGCTAGTTTGTGGATGGAGGGGGAGAGAGGATAGACAGTGCATGAGAAGACCAAAGCTCAGCCAGTCTGTGGGTGGTTGATAAGGAATGTAGACAGTGCATAAGGAGATCAGAGCTTTACCAATCTGCGGATTGCGACCCTAATGAAAACTTGGAAAAAGGTTTGCTGCTGATGTCTAATGTTTCAATACTTAATATTGACCTTTCTGCACTCTGCACGTTCAGCGGGAAACGAATGTCGTTCTTTACAACTTCATCTTTAAACTTGTACTGCAGAGAGACCTCACCTTCAGCTTCATTCTCCACCTGGGAAAAAAATATAAAGAAAGTGTAGATGAGAAAATCACTCAATGCTCTGAAAGTTATTATCTATAAAGCATAATGTACAGTGTAAGGGGGTATTAGGTTTTCCTCGAGTCCAAAATCACCTTGTACCACATAGCTGAAATTACCCTGAACATATATGTTGTAAGGGGGACAGGTTCATCTGGTATTGGCAGCGGCAAACCATGCATGAGACAGAAACGGTCTAAGCAGGTGTGTCCGGCACTTGTATTCAGCAAGGCAGCAATCGCAGTTCCAATGGAGGGAGACTGTGTACTGTCCATAGCATAATACAAACAAAACATCTGCTCATCCCATCTACTAACTAATCTCAGGTTAGTTCCTGACTAGCAGTGTGCTCCTAATGGGATCCCCAAAACAATCCGGCAGCTCTTATACCTTTATAGCGTTCTGTCAGCACTCGGCCTTTTCACCCAGTAGCAGAGAGAGAGAACTATGGGCATCAGTCAGCTCACATATATAAAGACCTATGGACAGCTGAGGCTAATAATGAGTTCTGGTTATCAGGTAAGATGTGGACCTAGAATTGGGGGCTTTATCCCACCCAAAGCTCTACAAAGCCTCCGGGCTCCAGGGCCCAGAATAGGACTTGTTATAATTTACGAGATATCAAAAAAGTTTGTTTCTCCATATCAGTCATAAACCACCCGGGCCCCGTCATAATGTGTAGGTGAGAAACCAAGGTGAAACATGCATAGCATGAACATGACAGGTGTATTTTCAGAGGGACCCCCTTAATACTGTGACCTAATATCAGCTCTGCAGTGGGACTGGCCTTCCCAACCCGGGATCTTGAAAGAGCTCTTGTGGAGTAAGCTCTGAGATGGAAAGGGCAGGATTTCTCTGCAGAGGCGTAGGGTATGGCTGTACATATCCACTGAGCCATGGTGGACTTTGAAGCTTTCTTGCTTTTGTTAGGTCGCCTGAAATGAATGAATAGGGCACTGGATCTGAAGTCCCCGGAGCTTTTGATGTATTAGATAATGTATCTGTGTATGTCTAAATAGGTGAATTTGGTCTCTTTGCTGTTAGTAGAGTTGTGGCAAAAAGGGAGTAGTACAACTTTTTGACTTTTGTGGAAACTAGTTACCACTTTTGGGAGGAATGCTGGGTCTGTCCTAAGTATTACCATATCTTGCATCAGAGTGTGGGACAGTTCCTTTATCGAGAGTGCATGAATGCAGGGAAGGATGATTGAAGTGTCCTCTGCCATTTGTTGAAGTAGAGAGAACCATACCCTCCTTAACCAAAGGGGGGCTACCTAGAATAATATGCATTGTTCTGAGATGACTTTCCTTATAACCGTTCCTAGTAGAATGGTTGGTGGAAATGCATTTTCAAGTTTGAAGTCTCACCATTGGGAGAGAGCATGCAAGCCTTTCGAACCACCCTAAGGCCCAAGGAGAAGAATGATTTTCTATATGGGGTCATCGCAAATTGATCATTTTGCAGGGTTGCCCCATGGGTGGCTTATGAGATGAAAGACCTCTGAATTAAGTTCTGGTATGGTATGGAGCTGGCAGGAAACACAAGAACTGAGGATACTAGCTCTTGGGAGCCCTTTTAAACTATCTAAACCTTGTATTTCCTGCCGGTGGGTGGAACTATCTCACCAGTGAACCATCATGGGGGTGATTAGAGGAAAAACATTGTAACATTTCCTACAATACAGTAGATTTGCCTCATTTTTGAACACCACGATAAGCTGGCATCTCTTCTAAAGTATAGTAAGTAAATGGATTGATGCTCAAATGCAATCCCTAACGCCTTCAAGGACCCCAAACCGCCATGACAAGATGAACCCCAAACCCCACGTACATATTAAACACAGCAATACAAACAAAACAAAACCTCCTTCAGGGCGGGAAATTCCTTGTCTGCTCCCGGTGTCTTCTCCTCAGGAATGATCCTGGTATCCACGTGCCACCCTCCTCCTGAAATCCCACCCCTCTAAGGTCCTCCTTCAAAACGGTAAGCCACCCCTACTACCTGTTTTCTGTATTTGTTTAACCCTTTGTGACTCTGGTTCCCCTTCTCCCCCTGTCATGTTGACCTTCCGCCCAATTCCCTCTTTTCCTTGGGCTCCATGTCTCTCTATACTGCCAGTGCCTCACTATATATATATTCATACAACCCCCAACTCCGGAAAAAGTTGGGACGCTGTGTAAAATCTACATAAAAACAGAATGCAATAATTTGCAAATCTCATAAACCCGGATTTTATTCACAATAGGAACTAGAAAACATATCATATGTTTAAACTGAGAACGTGGACCATTTGGAAAAAAAAAGATAAGGTAACTTTGAAATTAATGGCAGCAACAGGTCTCAAATAAGTTGGGACAGGGCAACAAAAAGCTGTCAAAGAAAGTGGTACTAACATGGAAGAGCTGGAAGAACATTTGGCAACTAATTAGGTTAAAGGAGAACTACGGGGTCAGGGCTTTTCCCCATAGTTCTCCTAAAGGTAACGGGAGGACACAAACTAGCATCCTCCCGTCACCCTAGGCTCAGTATACCGCGAGCTACAGCTCCCTATATACTGAGACGCCGCAGCTGAAACGGATCCCGACATTACTGTCTGGATCCACCCAGCTGCGTGAGTGACAGCTGGCTCTGCCTATCTAGAGGCAGAGCCAGCTGTAGCCGCCCCCTCCCCCGTCCGTTCCCGTCAGTCAGCGCTGGAGGATCGGTGCGGGGAGGGGGGTATCCAGTCCCTCCCCCGTCACGGCTCTCTGCAGTGACAGGATCGAGAAGTGAGCGAGCGCCGGTATGTGTTCGCTCACCTCCCGATCTACTGAGCCGGCCTGTGACAGTCTCATTGTCACAGGTCGGCTCAGATTATGAGGTGAGTGAAAAGCACCTCACCTCATGGTTCTCCTTTAATTGGTAACAGGTCAGCAACATGATTGGGTAAAAAAAGAGACTTAGAGAGTCAGAGTGTCTCAGAAGTAAAGATGGCCCGAGGGTCACCAATCTGTGAAAAGCTGAATCTAAAAATTGTCGAAAATTTTCAGAATAATGGACGTCGTGATTGACCCTGGATTACGTAGGTGGATCAATTTTTTTTTTGTTTTGTTTTATTTCAATTAAATGATTTTCCCTCATTTGCAAGGGAGGGGGTGCATATGGGTACCTCTTTATTAAAGGGGTACCCCAATGTGAATAGCCCCCCCCCATCCCTGCCCGCACCCCCACAACCAACGCCACAGGGCTTGTGGAAAGAGACACTTCTCCCCATCAGCATGGGGACAAGGTGCTTTTCCGGGGGAGACCCTGGAAAAGCACCCTCACAGTGCTGAGGGCATGTGGCCTGGTATGGCAGGGGGGGG
>NW_017307873.1:258031-259551 GCF_000935625.1 Nanorana parkeri
AACACAGCAATACAAACAAAACAAAACCTCCTTCAGGGCGGGCGGGCGGGAAATTCCTTGTCTGCTCCCGGTGTCTTCTCCTCAGGAATGATCCTGGTATCCACGTGCCACCCTCCTCCTGAAATCCCACCCCTCTAAGGTCCTCCTTCAAAACGGTAAGCCACCCCTACTACCTGTTTTCTGTATTTGTTTAACCCTTTGTGACTCTGGTTCCCCTTCTCCCCCTGTCATGTTGACCTTCCGCCCAATTCCCTCTTTTCCTTGGGCTCCATGTCTCTCTATACTGCCAGTGCCTCACTATATATATATTCATACAACCCCCAACTCCGGAAAAAGTTGGGACGCTGTGTAAAATCTACATAAAAACAGAATGCAATAATTTGCAAATCTCATAAACCCGGATTTTATTCACAATAGGAACTAGAAAACATATCATATGTTTAAACTGAGAACGTGGACCATTTGGAAAAAAAAAGATAAGGTAACTTTGAAATTAATGGCAGCAACAGGTCTCAAATAAGTTGGGACAGGGCAACAAAAAGCTGTCAAAGAAAGTGGTACTAACATGGAAGAGCTGGAAGAACATTTGGCAACTAATTAGGTTAAAGGAGAACTACGGGGTCAGGGCTTTTCCCCATAGTTCTCCTAAAGGTAACGGGAGGACACAAACTAGCATCCTCCCGTCACCCTAGGCTCAGTATACCGCGAGCTACAGCTCCCTATATACTGAGACGCCGCAGCTGAAACGGATCCCGACATTACTGTCTGGATCCACCCAGCTGCGTGAGTGACAGCTGGCTCTGCCTATCTAGAGGCAGAGCCAGCTGTAGCCGCCCCCTCCCCCGTCCGTTCCCGTCAGTCAGCGCTGGAGGATCGGGGCGGGGAGGGGGGTATCCAGTCCCTCCCCCGTCACGGCTCTCTGCAGTGACAGGATCGAGAAGTGAGCGAGCGCCGGTATGTGTTCGCTCACCTCCCGATCTACTGAGCCGGCCTGTGACAGTCTCATTGTCACAGGTCGGCTCAGATTATGAGGTGAGTGAAAAGCACCTCACCTCATGGTTCTCCTTTAATTGGTAACAGGTCAGCAACATGATTGGGTAAAAAAAGAGACTTAGAGAGTCAGAGTGTCTCAGAAGTAAAGATGGCCCGAGGGTCACCAATCTGTGAAAAGCTGAATCTAAAAATTGTCGAAAATTTTCAGAATAATGGACGTCGTGATTGACCCTGGATTACGTAGGTGGATCAATTTTTTTTTTGTTTTGTTTTATTTCAATTAAATGATTTTCCCTCATTTGCAAGGGAGGGGGTGCATATGGGTACCTCTTTATTAAAGGGGTACCCCAATGTGAATAGCCCCCCCCCATCCCTGCCCGCACCCCCACAACCAACGCCACAGGGCTTGTGGAAAGAGACACTTCTCCCCATCAGCATGGGGACAAGGTGCTTTTCCGGGGGAGACCCTGGAAAAGCACCCTCACAGTGCTGAGGGCATGTGGCCTGGTATGGCAGGGGGGGGGGGG
>NW_017307873.1:259864-261236 GCF_000935625.1 Nanorana parkeri
GGGGGGGGCGCTCGCTCGTCACCCCCTTTCCTGCCCTGCCAGGCCTGTGCTTGGATCAAGGGTCGGATTGGGAATTTTAAGGGGGGCACCTCGTGTTTTTTCCCCATTTTTGGGGGTGGGGTTCCTCTGTAAAATTCCTACCAGATCTAAATGGTCTGGTATGACTTTTGGGGGAACCCCACATGCTTTTTTTTTCTAATGGGGTCCCTCCTAACAGACCTAAAGTGTCTGGTATTGTTTAAGAGGGGGAACTGCACAGTTTTGCTGCAGCAGGATCTATACAACGTACAGATCCCCCACTTCACAGGCAGGATAAGGGGACCCCCCAGGCATGACATTTAAAGGAATTTTAAATTTTTATTGTTACCCTTTAAGTGATGGTAAAAGCACTGCTCCTTTAAAAACGGTATTTTTTAAAAGTTGTTTTTCATTGATTCCTGCCCCCCAGGGCAGTGCCCGGATCCCCCATACATGTCCCCTAGCGCAGTACACGGATCCCCATACATGTCCCCTAGGGCAGTACACGGATCCCCATACATATCCCCCAGGGAAGTACCCGGATCCCCCATACATGTCCCCCAGCGCAGTACACGGATACCCATACATGTCCCCTAGGGCATTACCCGGATCCCCCATACATGTCCCCCAGCGCAGTACACTGATCCCCATACATGTCCCCCAGCGCAGTACACTGATCACCATACATGTCCCCCAGCGCAGTACACGGATACCCATACATGTCCCCTAGGGCATTACCCGGATCCCCCATACATGTCCCCCAGCGCAGTACACTGATCCCCATACATGTCCCCTAGGGCAGTACCCGGATCCCCATACATGTCCCCCAGGGCAGTACCCGGATACCCCATACATGTCCCCCAGGGCAGTGCCCGGATCCCCCATACATGTCCCCCAGGGCAGTACCCGGATCCCCCCATACATGTCCCCCAGCGCAGTACCTGCCAGACCTCGTCCTACCCAAATTTCCAATCTCCATTTAGAAATAATTTTCTCAGCTTTCATTCTGAAGTAATACACAAAACACGATCTTCCCCGGGCTCACAGACCTTTCCCTTTAGCTGAGCGTAGACAATGGACCTTTGTCCCTGGAAGATGGTAGTGGGGACTTTGGACAGGACGATGGCCTCCACACCAGAAGGAAGGGTCCATGTAAGGGAGACGTCCTTCACGGTGGGCTGTAGGGACCACTTGAGCGCCCGAAGAACCTAAAGATAAAAACAAAAACAGAAAATAAATGTAACTTAAAGCAAAGCTTGAGGAAAAGATAGCAAGATAAACATGAAAACACCCAGTACAGGATAAAATAACAAAACCAGATTTAGCTGCAATATTCACCTTCAATTAAGCCCCC
>NW_017307873.1:261747-265225 GCF_000935625.1 Nanorana parkeri
CCACCATTTGTTTCTGCCACTAGTTCTCCTTAATCTGATGGCCAGCAACTTTCAACCCAATTCCTATGAGCCCAGGGTTCGAATGTCTGTCATGTTTCCCAGTTGTCCATGTCCCCATGTGGAAGATCATTCTCAATTTTTGTTGATGAAGGCCTCCATTTTACCCTTACCTTGGGCTGCATGCGGTCTTTGCCGGTGATAAACTCGAAGGTTCCATTCCCTGCCCGGGCCATGCCTTTAATGAGGGATGTGGAAGCTCCTTCACCGATCCCAAATGTAAAACACCTGAAAAGGGGAGGAAGTTTTAATAACTCCTTTCTATTGACTGTGCAGGAGGAAAAGAACTGAAAGCCTTCTAGGATCAGACCATTCTGGAAGGCAAAGCTTCAGCACACCTGATGGTCCTAAATCTCGCCTGCCCCTTACTGCCTTCTGCTCATGTCTGTTAGCCAGAGAGGCAGCCCACTGTAGTGATGGGCTAGTAGGAATGTATGGGGGCAGGGTTGGGGTTTGGGGTTGTTGAAAACTTAGTCTCTTTAATGATAAAAACAGCTTCACATGTATAATTTAGATGGGGATGTCATCAAGCCTGCAAGTGAAACCTATGTCAGAGCTGAAATAGTGATCACATGATTAGAAGCTACTCTGATTGAATGCTTATCATTAATTTGGACCCTGGTGGTTACTGACAGCTGGAATTGAGAGCTAGCAGCCATAGAAAGTGTTGGCTGCTGGCTCTCATAAGAAAACATTTATTAATGTGTCCTTGTCATGGGGCATCATAGCAGGAATGTTATTATACAGACATATATGCTGATGAGTAAATAAGTGATTCATCTGCCTTCTGCTGTTCACTGATTAGTTCACATTTAGTTTCAATCAGAGACAGACAGTCTGAAGACAAGCAGTTTCTGCCATTTTCTTCCTTTAAAAAATTAAAGGAGAGTTCTCCTTAGGGTAACGGGAGGACACAAACTAGCGTCCTCCCGTTACCCTAAGCTCAGTATATAGGGAGCTACAGCTCGCGGTATACTGAGACGCCGCAGCCGGAGCGGATCCCGACATTGATGTCGAGATCCGCCCAGCTGTGTGAGTGACAGCTGGCTCTGCCTATCTAGAGGCAGAGCCAGCTGTGACCACCCCCTCCTCCGTCCATTCCGCCAGTCAGCGCTGGCGGACCGGAGCGGGGAGGGGGGAATCCAGCCCCTCCCCTGTCACGGCAGAGAGCCGTGACAGGATCGAGAGGTGAGCGAACGCCGGTATGTGTTCGCTCACCTCCCGATCTACTGAGCCGACCTGTGACAGTCTCATTGTCACAGGTCTGCTGGAACTATGAGGTGAGTGGAAATCACTCACCTCATAGTTCTCCTTTAATAATGCTCTGTGAAACCTGCGTCATGGTTGTATTAGATGTTTACTTGTACAACAAAGATTTTCTATTGATAGAAAAAAAGCAATATATGAAACATCAACGTATATACTGTATATCTTTTTAAAAATGGTAATGTGAGATTGGCATTACTGCTGTATGCAATAATATATAGATCGATGTATTTGCATAGTCGCGTCAGCAGGCAGGTGGTGGAGGTCGGTTGGAATCCATATAACTACACAGAGATGTGGGATATAGGAAGGGGGCAGCAGTCACATTTTAATTTAAACAGAAGGATGGAATGAATCTCGGCCAGGACACTGACATGGAGTTTGCATGTTGTCCCAGTGCTCGGATGGGTTTCAATCTGGATACTCCGGTTTTCTCCCACAATTCAAAGTCTATTATCTTTGTTTTTGGCTATTGTCAAGATAAACCCTAATATGTATATTGGGGTCTAACACTACCAATTGTGGTTCTCCTATGGCAGACCCTGGTAGCACAGTTTAGTGGCTAATGCAGCTCTGGTATGCATTTCAGGCATGGAGACACAGAACAAAGGTTCCAAGGTCAGATGTGAATCAAAGATTGCAACATGCTCATGGTAGAAGAGATGTTTATATTTACCGGTGTTTCTGAGCATTTTTCTGAACTTCATCGATCACTTGCTTTGTGTTCCCGACTTCTCCATCTGTGAAGACAAAAAGCTGAAGAGAGGACAGAGATGAGGAGATCAATGGAGCAACGCAGGTCATCAACACTGTTTATACTTTATTATTTCACTATCTCGTCTTACTATTGTAGCGATAACTCCCAGCAGGGAGCCGCTGATTGCCCGGTCCTCATCTAGTCAGTCTAGGGGTTGATTTTCAGCCGCACCCATTAGCACTAACCGCCCATAAATTGATGTCCACGTCAGTATTATGATGCTATTTGAACAGTTTATTGAACATACTCTGTGGGAGAGAGGGTATAGGGTCCAGGTGCACAGGCCTCCTTAGCTCCAGACTCACCAGATCTTATCTTCAAGGGAATACACGTCCACAATCCATGAAAGAACACCGACCCCGCTCTGAAGTCCACATAAATCCAAGGCACTTCAAGAGCCCGCACTGGTCCTGGTTCTTCCATCTTTCAGGCATTCTCCAAGTTGGAAGCCTCCAAGGAAACCTCTCCCTCAGCAGCTCAGCCAATCCCCACCCCCAGGCCTCGGCCTAGCCTGGGGGCAGGCTGAACAGGACCCAGCCCTAATCCATGGCTGGTCCAGGCGAGAGAGCTAGCACATGGCACCCCCACCAATATATGTACCCTTGGTCAGCAGGCCCCACTGGCTGCAAGAAGCCCAGTAACTGGCTGCTGCACTGTACACACATTACAGTGTCACCTATTGGCTGTCCCACAATGTGACGGAGTTCCACTCCGCCCAAGGGCACAGACAAGGTCAGACACCTGCGAATTAACCATGTACTTGCTGCTACAAATCCAGCCAGGCTGTCTACAGCCCTGGCATATCACTAAATGCATGGTAGTCACGTCACAAAAGGTGATGGGCGCTACACTATATAGATTTATACTAAAGTTAGATTATAAGATGTCTTCAGGCAAAACTCAAACATTAGTTATCAGTAGGCTCTGTGACCCCATAACCCGAGTACTTGGAACTCCCCTCCTCCACACTCAATGGTATCTAGTCTCCCCAATGTTTTGCAGCCTCACTTACCTGTCGGGGGTGCTCGGCTCTCCCGGCTGTTTGGTAGATCTTCTTTAGAGGTTGGAGAATTTCTGTTCCTCCAAAGTTGGCATCCATCTCATTCACCTTCTTCACTGACTCCTCCATGGACTGCTGTGTGTACTCCACACTCTCCCTGGGGAACATTATTCAATAAAGACATGTTATATGGTCACTGGAGGAGGTGTCAACTGCAGCTCACACGGGGCAGGTTTCATGGTGATTGGGACCTCCAGGGAGCTCTACAGATGGACTGAGAGGTCTGACAACCAGGGCCGGATTTACTCTCCTTGTCGCCCCAAGGCCAGGAGAGTAAATCCCCCCCCCCACACAACACGCCCCCCGCCCCCATCAATTGTGAATGGCAACCAGATGGC
>NW_017307873.1:266225-271960 GCF_000935625.1 Nanorana parkeri
GCCCACCGGCTCCGTAGTGTGTGGCCGGCGGCGGCCGCACACTACGGAGCTGGTAGGCGATGTTCCGCCCCCGGGACACCTCACACCGGCGCCCGCAACTTCCCCACAAGGTCACCGCTGCCGCCCCTCGGCGCTCTGCCGCCCCGAGACCTGGCCTCGGTGGCCTTGTGGGAAATCCGGGCCTGCTGGAAACCACAATTTTCAGATGTAAATCAGGCTGTAACATGAACATGCTTTACCAGGAACACTCTGTTGTTCTACAATGTCCATCATTTAACTAACCATATGCAACAGTCCATAGAGAAATGATGACTGGAACCGGAGAAGTGATCTTTCTTCAAATCCCATACTTCCTAAAAGACTTAAAAATGCAATAAAGGATACATAAACCCCAACAATGAGCTTTCCTTACTTGCTCCCATTTGGTCTGCTAAATATACCACTGAAAGTGTTTTTTTATATCTGTTCGATAAGTGCAAAGAAAATACCTGTTGATCCTTCCAGAAATCTTGTCAACTGATAACTTCCTGTGCTATCTGCCTTTGTGGACTACAGAACACCTCCCCTCTATATGGAAAGAAAAAGGTGATGCGTGCTGAAGTTCTATCCTAGGGTGATAACACTGCATCTTCATGTCAACATGAACCTTTCCAACTGACATCATTGCTATTTACACACCACCCAAGTCTACACATGGCTGCCCAACATGGACATCATCCCTTAAGAGTGTGTGAAGGTACAACTCTTTTTTTTTTTGCTTTTTGCTTTAAATAGAATGGGGAAGGTTTCAAACTTCTGTCAGATCAGTATTGCTGCCATAGTCCATGTTGGGTTGATTCACCCATTCGATCTGTTCAGCTCACATCCTTTACTGAGAGAGATATTGATGGAAAATCTTTAGAGTTTTAGAGTTACCAGAGCAAGAGGTGAGGGTGAGCCTTCTAATGGGGACACCTGTTGTGGTGACAACTGTGTAAGAAGGGAATTCGCCTCACGTTGGTTACATTTTCTCCTATTTCCTGTTGTGTCTCTGGGAAAAGAAGTGAAGTGAAATCTCCCCGGCAGGACATGGACAGCAGAAAATAACATGAAAGGGGATTTAATTTTAAAGGAATTTACATCAATTTTAAAAGGAGAGGGCAAATATAGGACTTCTCTTCTCTGTGCCATTTCCATTATTCTTTGGAAGTACGGGAGGTCCAGCACTCTCTGTAAAAGTCCCTCTCTATCTTCCATGCTCACTTTATTTCCTCTGAGATTACCATAGACTTGGCATGTTCCTTACAACCACACACATCATCACACCGATATAATGGACTGTGACGGTTCATCACAGATTCAAAACCTCAGAACTGAACTGCTTCACTTAGACCGCCGACAGCCCAACATTTATACTTACGGGAAGAAAGCCTCAAAATGGGAGCCAAAGCCATAGATATTGAAGTAACACCCGAGAGGTAAACTCTTCAATAGAAGAACCAGCGTCTCCTGCAGAGGAAAGACAATAAATAAGACCGCCTTCCCCCTCCCTGCCTGCCAGCTCTGATCAGAGCCATATGTACAATATTAGAAACTGACATGATGGGAATCCATGTGCACTTCAATCATCTAATCAAACATCAAGTCATTAGGAAAAACATATTTTTTTGTATGACTGGACGCTTTAACCACAAACAGGTTTACTTCACCCCACTTTCTACTGTAATAAATTCAGCTCAGGATCAATTCACGTCTCTGAATATCACCTTAGCTTCACATAATGTCCACTTATTTCATTAGCAGGAAGGTCTTTCTAGCCCGTGTTCTAGCTGATGATAGGTGACTGTTTTTTTGATAAATTATTTACAGGGTTATTCACTAAAGGCTGAAGAGTTTGGAGGAGGCCGGGCAGTGAACATTCTAGGCCAAAATAGCTGATTTGGAAAAATTCTCCAAAGTCAGCTCACTTTCCAGCTCAGCTATGTTGTCCTAGATTGTTCACTTCTCCAAACTCCTCACCCCTTTGTGAATAACCCTGTTAAATTTACCAGAAGGATCCTGAGACACATTTCCAATCATGTCAGTATTAGATGGTCAATTGGGGCACTTTTCCAACCTTGGCACTCTGAATCCTCTGCGGGGCGTTGGGCTCAGAATTCATTGAACACTCCATACTGCCAGACACAGGCCGGTATTGGGGGGACACAGGCCGGTATTGGGGGGACACAGGCCGGTAATGGGGGGACACAGGCCGGTAATGGGGGGACACAGGCCGGTAATGGGGGGACACAGGCCGGTATTGGGGGGACACAGGCCACAAGGAAAATAAATTATCCACAATTGGTCTGCTCCTGTCCAGATGGGAAACTCGGATAGAAATTTAACATGGCCACTGACTCCGCCATAATGGACCCTACAGAACACAGGGAGAAAATAAGATTGTAACACAGACCAAGAGCACAATCAGTCCACTCCAGTATGTTCAACAAAGCTTTTACAGAGGCTACTGAACAATTTAATCGCCTTCACCACTGTCACAGACTTTTATTAATAACAGCAAATTTGTGTCCAATCATCTAAAGAGTCATATTAGGAATGGGTGTATTTACTGTTGCATAGTCATTTAGTTACTTTATAGTATTTAAAATAGAACTACCCCTGTTTCCCTGAAAATAAGACCTACCCCGAAAATAAGACCTACCCCGACAATAAGACCTAGTTGTGACCATTTCCATGGCCGGTGGTGTCATAAGGGGGAACTTGAAGAGCTTTGGATTATTTAATTCGGTGCCAATGAATGGAAAGGTACAGTACCCCTGATTGCCCTGATCACCCTATTCTTAACTTTTCCATTTTGGATTATTTAATTTGGATTTGCATTAACTTTGGATTGTTATACATTTAAAAAAATAAAATAAAATAAGACCTACCCCGAAAATAAGACCTAGTGTGTTTTTTTGAGCCCCAAAAAATATAAGACAGTGTCTTATTTTCGGGGAAACACGGTATGGACCAACGTTTTTTGGCATTAGTATTCTTTAGGGTCACAGGCGGACAATTACTATCGTGTTTCCCCGAAAATAAGACACTGCCTTATATTTTTGGGGGCTCAAAAAACCACACTAGGTCTTATTTTTTTATTTTTTTAATATAGAACAATCCAAAGTTAATGCAAATCCAAATCCAAACTAAATAATCCAAAATGGCAAAGTTAAGAATAGGGTGATCAGGGCAATCGGGTGCCGTACCTTTCCAAGAGCAATTTGGTAACCAGAATGAGCAAAGCGCACTTTCACTATGGCCGCTCTATTCACATATTCACTATGGCCGCACTATTTCACATGACCGCTCATTCTCTCCCGCGGCTCTTCAAGTTCCCCCTTATGACACCACCAGCCATGGAAATGGTCACAACTAGGTCTTATTTTTGGGGTAGATCTTATATTTTAGCAATTCCCAAAAATAGTACTAGGTCTTATTTTCGGGGAAACATGGTAATGTCCTCCTGTTTGTTTTGTGTACTTCTTGTTATATAACTGTGTCATACAAGATGCACATAAGGAAAAAAAGAACATCTAGGATGAAGGCAGAAGAGAATAATGAGAGGGTAATAGGGGCATAGACAGGAGAGGAGGAGAATGACAGGACAATTAGAAGGGCACTGATGAAGACAAGAACAAACAACATTTCCAGACAATACTTGTGTCCGACCAGTTAATAATCTTCACATTTTCAATAATAATCTACAAGTATTGCCAATAATGACAAAAAGCTTCAGGTGGGGACAGCAGGAATAGAGTTCCCAATCAGTATTGCCGAGCTTAGTCTTGATGGCTGAGAGGTATGCCAGTTTTGGAGCACCTTGATGTCACGGATCAAGGCTCATGGGTATAAACTGGAATCAGGTCTGTGGACCCTATCTACTACACTGGCAGGGACACTTAGAGAAAAGGGTGCAAGCAGTGTAGGATGACGACTCCCAGAGTTGGAGTACAAGCAGGGAACAGAGCAGGGGAACTGAATGAGGCAGTGGAAGACAGAATAGGCTGGTAGATCAAGGTACTAGGCAGGGTGGCGCAATGCTAGGTAGGTGGCATGGGGTCCCCAGGATGTGGAATCTGAGGGCCAGCCGGTTTTCACCAGAGCTCCTGATGGTGGAGATAGGCTTGGCTGTATGCTGACCCCAGGTCAGGTCA
Organism: Nanorana parkeri; assembly: GCF_000935625.1. Lineage (NCBI taxonomy): Eukaryota > Metazoa > Chordata > Amphibia > Anura > Dicroglossidae > Nanorana > Nanorana parkeri. The sequence goes on from NW_017307873.1 coordinate 270,401, forward strand.
CAATCCCTAGGTTCACCCAACTCACCCAACAGCCAAGAATGGTGGACAAGGCCAGAGTTCTGGACAGGTTGCAGATACACATACAACGGACAAAACCAAGGTCAGGGATAGGCAGATGACTAGGGCTTTCAGGGACAATCCAAAGGATAAAGGACAGACTGAAGACTGGGATCAGCAGGGACAAGTCAAAGTTCTGGGCAGACTGAGGACAAGGATTTCCAGGGACAAGCCAAAGGTCGGTACACAGGCAATCTCCAAGGAATTCAGGTTCATTCGCAACCAGGGGGGCTCAGCATCTAGCTTGGGAAAGCGTTGCCGGTCGCTGCCCTGGGTTTAAATAGAGTCAGCAAAAGGGAGGCTCTACAGGATTGGCCACAAGAGGACTGCCCTGATTGGTCGAGAAGCTGCATAAGAAACAGCAGGGGAGGTCGGCCGAAGCCTAAAGCTGCCAGACTGGTGCAAGAGCGACTCAGGTTCAGAGCACATGGCTGGAGAACTACAAGCAACAGCACAGCCTTGAATGCCTGCAGAACCAGGGGTAAGAGGTCTGCAAATACTTGTAGAATTAAAAGTAACAGCTCAGCTGCAAGTCTGCAGCTGAATTGTTACACTTGAACTCGAGTGTCCTCTGAAAAGAGAAGAACCAGCTGAGGCGGGTATGTCAAGAGTTTTTGGAATTCAGTACAAGGCATCCCTAAAAGCAGGGCTTGGGCCAACTCAGAGCACAAGTCAGGCTTTATATCTACCAGATGACCTAAGAAGACCTTTTGAACAGAAAAACAAGAGTTACCAGCAATAGAAAGTCTGGGCTGACCTGCTCAGCCTGTAGGTAGGTGCAGTATGGCCAACGGCCACTAGATGTCCCCATGGGGCCCTAGAGATAGATGCAGCTCTGGCCTGGGAAGACTCTGTGTCCCAGGAGAGGTGATTTATAGTGTCAGGGTATTTCCATATAAAATTATATAAAAACTGATGAACGATGACTTGTACAGAAACTAAATCAAACTTTTCTGTGCAAGTCTGTGCTGGACAGATAAGTTAATCAACCAAAATAGCCTATTGTGCACAAAACTAAGCAATGGACAAACAATGCAAAAGAGAGCCTTGAAGAACCAGCTATTGTACTAACCAACTAAATCCAAAGAGATAAACATTGCAAATGAAGTCTAAGATTTGAGTAACCATGGAATCACAATTGACAATGCTGAAAGACCTTTAAGACTTCAAGGTCAGTAAATAAAAGAAATTAAACAAGAAAGACCCGGATTAAGGATATCTTTGCCAAATATGAAAAATTAACCAAGAAACATAAAAACTCCAAGACAGCTAATTCGCCCGATTGTTTCAAGATTGATATCACCGATGATTATTGTCTGAGGTTGAGTAAGTTCTCAAACACATCCAAGGCTTACTCAACTGAACGCAAACGATATGAGTAAATCATACCAATCAACTACCATTTCTGAACCGATCAATAGGAAGAAAGCAAATAGTGGCTGGGGAGTCGTCAATACGAACAATGCTTCCCAACCATATAAAATACCATGAGAGACTTCCAAG
>NW_017307873.1:284956-301879 GCF_000935625.1 Nanorana parkeri
AACATAGGCTGGTCCATGGGAAGGACAGGACCAGGCCTAGGACTATGTAGAGCTACAAAGATTCCCTAGTTTCCCCGGGAGGGGGAAACCCACCGAGCTAGGACTGACAAGGATGGGATTCCGGAGAATAGTGAAGTGCTGACGATATTTGCCAGTGGGCCTCTGGCCGAAGTAAGTCGTGGACTCTGGGCTGCACCTGGGCTGATGTACCTCTCTCTCTAATCGTAGCCCTATGCAACTAACAAGAACTGTGCCGTCATCCCACCCGGGGGTGGCTGAACGTATACTTTGTTCTGTTTATACCTTCAAGTAAAACCAACAAAAAGACTATCTGTGTGGACTGGTTCTTCTCCCTCCAACCTCTGAGAAGGTTCTACCGGAGTGTATGTTGGACTGTATCGTGGCTGTAACCATCTGAGGAGGGTAGGTGCGCAATGGGGCTATGCCTGACACAGGGTGCCGTTCATGGTGGTCTTTCTCCCTAAGGGGGAGAAAGCGCAGAAGACCGCAGAGGCGGTTGAAGCCATGAGGCCCTGTGTACGCAGTACTACGTGTGGAGTGTTTGCACGAGGCCAAGGCCGTGGCCCCTGACCGTGGGGTGTCTGGTTTCAAGTTGCATGCACGGGGTTACCCAGCCAACCCAAAGGGAACACACACGCAACACCCCAAGAGTGGACCCCGCCTACAAGCTAGTCTTACCACCACCAGGAAACAAAACTGATACACAACTTGGGGATTTTCTACCAATCTGAATGCAAATATAGAAGGTTTTTTTTCACAAATTTTAACACAAGTGATGAAGAAAACCTACCAGAAGAAATGATAAATAAGAGCTACAATGAATGTCTACAAAATGAATAAATCTTCATATATAAACAAAATGGGATTCCAGTATGTAACTACGATTCTATATTAGTTATCATTATGGGCCAGAGGAAGATAGAAAGTGACTGCTGCCAATATTCTACAACATTAGCAGACAAAACCACCATGTGCTTCAAGATGTCTACCTCCAAATTCTTTCATTCCAAATATCTTCTTTGGTGACAAAATCCTGAAATGTTTTCACATTGATAAGTGTCATTAAAAGAGAACTATTGGGTAACATTTTCCCCCATAGTTCTCTTCAGGGTCATGGGAGGACAAATACTAACCTCCTCCCGTGATGCAAAACTCAGTATGTAGCAAGCTATTGCACGCTATATACTGAGAGCGCCTCAGCCAGAAGAGATCCTGACAATACCATCGAGATCCACCCCCGTTGGGTGATTGACTGGAGTATCAGTGCTGGAGGATCGGAGAGGGGAGAATCTCTGCGGGGAGCGGTGACTGACAATCACCACTCTCTGCAGGGAGAGGATCGGGAAGTCAGCGGTCGGGGCATGTGTTCACTGACTTCCCGATCAATAGAGCCGACCTGTGACAGCTTTATTGTCACAGGTCGGCTTGAATTATGGGAATGGATATTTTTCACTTCCCTGGAGCCGACTGGACCTGGACCCGACTGGATCTGGACCCGACATTGACAAAGAAGCATCATACTACCTGGCCAACACTATGCTGAACCCTGGCATCATAGAGACAGCAAGTTATTTGATTGAGACGACCCTAGTGACGTATTACTTTATACCGGTATGTCTTCCTGATGATATAATTCCCTATAGCTGCCACCTGTCTAGTCTTTCCTGCCTCACAATACCAGTAAGAGGGCTGCTCTGTTGACTGTAAGGGTCACCTTACAGGGTTGCCATCTTCAAATCTTCAGTGAATTTTGGTAATTTGTTTGGGTGCTTAAACACGGGACTGGCCTTCCTTTTCTAAGACCCCTGTTAGTCAGTCTGCATAGTGACAATAACCTTGTCCCCTACCTGGTCATCCTGAGCCATCTCTTCACCTACCACACCTAAGGCATTACTTGCCTGCTTGGTTAGCAAGATATTTTTCTAACGGTTGTCAAATTCCCCCATTACTGCATTCAGCTCCTCCAGATCTCTACTGAGAGTTTCCAAACATGTTCACAACTAACAGAGGTAACTGTTGCTCCCGTGGTGCATATATGAGACCATCTACCACAAGCAGCAAAAACAACTCTACTGTTCCCATCCACTCCAAACACAAACCGCTTCTCAACTCAGCTCTGAAATCAATTATCCATGTAACGTAGGATCTCTATAGCAACAGCACAAGTACTTACAATGTAAAATGATCTCAAACTTACCAGGGGTCTTTCTTAGGTTAGGTTTTTAACTGAATTTGCGTTGGACTAAGGCCCACAATTTGTGTGCAGCTATAACGGAAACAGATATAAGACCCCTTTAAGAAGAACGCGAGTAGATCAAAATTATGGGGAAATCAAGTGACAGATAGCCAGTGACTGGAAAAAGGAAGGCCCAATAAGACAGAAATATTGTGTATAGTAGACGGTTGAAACGTGATTGAAAATCATCCTCGTGTTTAGATTATGTCTCATAATATAGAACATAGAATAGGTCACTTCCAATAGGTACAAAAGATGGTTTTGAAGATTGTGGTGGAACAGATGGAGGTGAGGTTGAGAAGGAAAGTACTTTCAAAATGAGATTTTTAATTTTTCATCTTAAAAAGTGTGTCACCCATGTCTGACGCAGAGAACTAAGCAGTCTCAAATATATATTTAATTGGCCAAAAGAGGAATCGCCTAAATCGTCATTTTCCTGCTTTTATATGTAGTCAACATAATCCAAAAGCCCAATAGTGATCTTGCCGGTTGGAATTGACCTCTGCTTGAAGAGAGCACAAAAATGAGCTTTATCCTGTTAGCTACCGTGTTTCCCCGAAAATAAGACACTGTCTTATATTTTTTTGGGCTCAAAAAAACACACTAGGTCTTATTTTTTTTCATGTACAACAATGCAAAGTTAATGCAAATCCAAAATAAATAATCCAAAATGACAGAGTTAAGAATAGGGTGATCAGGGCAAACCGTACCTTTCCAAGAGCAATTTGGTAACCAGAAAGGGAAAGTGCGCTTTGCTCAATCGATTCATCACAGGCGGAGTGCGTTTGGTATAACTCCGCCTGTGACAGGAGCCGGCGCTATAGAGGAAGCATCGGCTTATGCGGCTCTGCTCACTCCGCTGCCGCCTCGCTTCCTCTAGCGCTGGCTTCGTTGGCACAGTGACTCTCTCCCGTCCCTCCCACGGCTCTTCAAGTTCCCCCTTATGCCACCACCGTCCCTGGGAATGGTCACAACTAGGTCTTATTTTCGGGGTAGGTCTTATTTTCGGGGAAACAGGGTATTATCCCGGAGACGGGCTTTAAAAAGTCTGACAGGTTCACTTTTATCATGTTACTGCTCCGGCATTGCCAACATTTTTTTCAAACCCCAATTAATGATAAGTCGTCTTCCCTCGCCAGTAGAAAATGTTGGTAAACAGTCACATTCTTCTGCATTCCACTGAACATAACCAAGAAATAAAGGATCTGGTGGATTTCTTTGCAAAAAAAAAAATTGATGGTTTGCGACATTTGTAATGACCATATCCTGCAAACAGCTAATGTCCAGGCCAGGGAAGCTTCTTCCAACAGTAAGACGACTCCAAATTTTAGGAGGCAAGAAAGAAAGAGAGAGAGAGAGAGGAAAAAAAGAAAGAGAGAGAAAAAAAAGAGAGAAAGAGATGAAACCTGGAAACAGCATTCAAAACCTGGACTGTCCGAGTGAGTCCCGGACAGGTGGCACCCTTATGTGCCATATGTATATCTTTTGTGGGCTAAAGGTGCAACTGCTTTGGGCCCCACAACAATGACTGGCCCCGAGGCAACTGCCCCTTTTGCCCCGCGTTAAAAACAGCCCTGTTTTACATCTGACATATTGATTCTGGGAATTCATCTGCCCACTTGGAACTGATGTGTGCCTTCTCATAAGAAATGTATCTATAGGACTAAACCATATGTGAAAAGCACAGGACATTTTAAATTGGAAAGAATACATGTGTATGGATGCAACCACATGGGACCCCAACAGAAGAGTCCCTGTCAGTGTACATTACTGACAGCACATTGGTAGGATCTTATACTACAGATTGGTGCTCAGTGCCGGGTCTGAATGACACAGAATTAGGATCAGAGAGAGTTCAATGGACTCTCTTTGCAATACAGAGGAGCAGCGTTTGTGGACACTGGCACTCAGGAGAGCTCTCATGTGATGGGTCATTATACCGCAATGCAGAGCGCCAGCTGTAGATGTCATGTCGGGTTATTTTGTCACCTGATGGCGTCGGTCCTGTTTCTTGGGCTGCGTCTGTAGATCCAAGCCCCGCCTCCACAGTGACGCTGGGTTTGTTCACATCTGTATAATAAGCCAGTAACTCCACATCTCGCTCAAACTTGTGCCCCTCTGCCAGTGACACCTGAAAAGGTGAAATAACATTATAATAGGAAGCACATTTTAGAGCAACTTGGGATTTGTTGCTGCAGTATTCCATCATCTTCAGTATATAGGGGTGTGGGGTGACATGATGACTGCAAAATTATAACAATGGAGGTTTATTAAAAAGATGAACATGAATAAATTGCCATTTTCATTCACAAGATACATCGACTTGATGGTTTATTAACTGAGTATTCAACAAAAGAAATAACCCTTGATACTATTTTGAGTCCCGCTCACCTTGGCGCCGGTCTTGTCACTATCTGTATACTCCACAGGGGTGATGATACAGTTGGACTCGATCTTGGCGATGCCGTACACAGATTGGAAGTGAGCAATCAGACTCAGCGTGTACGGGATCCCACCAACCGGCACCTGCGGACGTGTGGCTGTTATGCTCACATCCTGATCTGGAAGAGACAATAAGGAAATCTCAGTGTCCAAAATACAGATCATTGAATGTCACTATTTCCCTGTAGGATAAGAAGAGAACCTTACCCGGTCTTCAGTCTTATCTAAGGTAAAATAGTGCTGACATGTAGATACACTGTATGTCTTCAAACTGATCCCTCTGTGGCTCCATGTGGAGCTCCTTGGATCCAGGCTATACATAAGTATTTGGTTTATACCCAAGTCATGTTTAATCCCCTCCTATCATTAAGCTCCACCCCTTGTCCTTCATCTGTCAGATACCCAAACCTCTACTGCCCGGATGACCAACCTACTGTGTGAGCCCCCCTGGCCCCCTGCTGCCATTCTTATCCTTATCTAGGCACGTTAGGCCAGTAATGGAAAATATTCTTTAGATTTGGTGCTAGAAGGAAAATGGCTTGTTAAATGTATTTCACACTGATTACTTTTTTCTGTGCTGTTCATCCCCAGGGCCGGATTTTCCACAAGGCCACCGAGGCCCGGCCTTGGGGCAGCAGGGAGTAGAGCGCAGCCACCGGACGGATAGCTTTTTTCTACATTTAGCCCTGCTTTGGGCAATTGAGGAACCCAGCCTTGTGGCAGCAGAGAGAGTAAATCCGGCCCAGTTCAGCCCTTTTCTCTTTTTTTTTTGCATTGATCTCCTGGAATGCAATATGTTGAGTGAAAAAATCAAATGTAGCACAAGTCACTTTTAAAAGAGCTGTAGGGAGCACAGATGTGGAAGCATTGATTTGTAAAGGGAATGTAATAGCAGAGATCTTTAGCAGTCTAATGTATCCAGAACCATGTTTCCAGTCTCCAACAACTCCTAAAGCCTGTCTCCTAGTCTCTGACCATCTCATGTAAAATGTCTGCAGTTTCTGACGGCTCTCTATAGCATTACATACAGTGATTATTACGTGCTTTCCTTTGGGTCATATCATGGCCTGAACTTGGGGCCCCCTATATTAAGAGTTGACCACTACATATCTACAGCACGCAGAAGTTCTGACTTTTGATGTGCATTGGCTGGGTATAGTGCCGGGATTACAATTTGGACAGAAGTCAAGTCCCGGGTACAGCATGGGCCTACACAGGAACTCTTTTGAAGACTAAGGGGGTTATTCACAAAAGGGTGAAGAGTTTGGAGAAGGCAGGAGAAGTGAACAATCTAGGCTACAATAACTGTACTGGAAAGTGAGCTGAATTGGAGAATTGTTCCAGTTCAGCTATGTTGTCCTAGATTGTTCACTTCTCCAACTCTTCACCCTTTTGTGAATAACCCTGTAAAAGTACTTGGTGTTGTTAACACTTTTACATTAGAAACATTGTCATCCAGGACAGGTTCATTATAGGTTTAGGGGTCCTTTCAGAAGAGAAGATCAAAGAATTACACTGAAATAAACTATTTGCACCTTTTGGGGTGTATCTCGGGTTGAGGACGTCCGGCAGCACAAAACGCACAGCTCCGTCCGCCTCCAATGGCAACTCCCGGACGTATTTCAGGGTGATCTCAGCTTCCTGGCCGGGAGGGAGATTCCCAACACTGCAGCTAAAGATGTCTGCCGAGCTCTCATCTTCCTCCAGGAGGAAGGCTTGCTCGCCCCGGCTGATGGCCTCATCATAGGTTTTGTGAGCCTGGAGAAGAGAGGGAGAAGAAGCAAACTTGTTACTGTCAGAGTTTTACAAACGTTTAGAGCTGTGAATATGACGTCTATACAATTCCATTTCAGTTTCTGAAGCTGTGCAGTCGGCTGAAATGCAGATTAGCTGATCTCTTAATCAAAGAGGAATTACTGTATATGTTGTGTGTCTACTATGTTTTAAGATCATTGGAGGACAGTGGGGTGTATATGACCTGACCATTGCATCATCACGACTGATTGGTCATTGGGAACACACCTTTTTGCTCTCGATTCAGACCAGTTCAGTTTTGTCATGCTGAGAAGGAGTGGCCTTTTTTGGATAGAGCAAAATGGACAGGAATTAGTTTATGGGATTGGAAAGAGGTTAGAACCTTTAATATATTTTAAGATTCTGTAGGTGTCTCCTTTAGGATGGAGGTTTCCTTTCCCTTCCCTTGTTCTTTCAGACCCCGCCAAAGGTGAAAGGAAAACTCCCCAAAGACACCACAGAAAGAAATTCAAGCTTGCCAGAGGTTCTAACCTTTCTGTACTCAACCAAACTTCACCACACGTCTTGGTCTATCTGACAAGAGCTCTGCTTGGCTGCCTCTGTCAGAACAGTCAATTACACCATTAGTCTCACAGAGAGTCTCAAATGTTGTTTAATGGCAGTCTTAGAAGGTCCAATGGACATTGGATTCTGCTTCAACCTAAAATAAGCCCACCACCCCTACACCTCCTGTCCCCCTGCCCCTAAAACTAACTCTTTAGTTATTCACTAAAACTAACATAACCCCTATGGTATAAAAAACCTCATACTCTGTGTGTAAGTCAAGAGTGCCACCACAATATCTAACAGCATTGAAATCTACTGATCAGTCTATGATGTGCAGCATCTACCTCCTCCACCCTCCTGCCTTATGGCTTTACTTGTGTTACCAAATTCTATCTATCTCTGCTTTCTGCTTCTATTCTCCCCTAAAATAGGATGGAAGTAACAGTCAATTCCTGTCTGTGACTATTAATCATAAGACATGATAGACATCTGCAGATCAGTAGATAATTCGGCCAAACTGGTGACCACACGTTCTATATCTCATCTTCAAAACAACAAATGTCATGCAGAGCTTTACAGAGATAGCAATAAAGTGCACTTGTATTGTTAGTAAATATACACGGTTTGGTGGGTAGGGAAAGTTCCTCCTTTTCTTCAATACTGAGAGTTTTAGTGTATCAGTTAAGATTACAAAATGACCACCCGAAAAGCTGGACACCAAGTCCATATCAAGACATCATGCTGCCTAGGCACACCTTGATATTTATACCCAGTATAAGCTCCACCCCCTTGTATCATGTGATTATCTCCTTGAAAATGTGCTGCTAGTGGCAGTGTGCTGTCATGATGGGTACAAAATGATTTAAAATTAATTCTAGTCAAAATTAAGAAACTTTACATTTACATTTATTAGAAAAAATACACAATGAACGGTGCCAACAACACTGTGGTATAGGCACCCAGTGCCTGTAAGGGTGTATGTTAGTGTTGATAACGATCCCTGTGTCTCTGTGAAATGTGTTTGATCCCAGCTCCAGGCTGTACATGGGACCTCTACTATGTAAAAATTAAGCCCTGTTCCAGATAAGTCTAGGCCAGGGATCCATGGGGGCTCCACAAGGACGCATGCACTGACATGAAAGGCAGAGGGTGACCCAATGGTTTTACTAAAGGTTGAAAAATGCATAAATTCCCAATTTAATGAAAAGACTGGGAATGTATGTCTGAAGTGAACATTTAATATGTCATAATGTGTCCGTCTCATAATCCTTATTACCTGCTCCTTCTCCTGCAGGTCGGCTACAATCGTCTTCCCCTCTGTTGTGGCCTCAAAGCTGTAGACGGCGGAGTCTTCATCCATGGGGAAGACAAAGACCGCTTCCACCGCCTTCTCCTCCTTGTTCTTATACTTGAGAGTGGCCGATACATCCGCCACAAAGCCTTTCACCTGGACGTCCACCGAGATCCCCTGCAGAGGGACTGGACACACACACACACAGGAGAACGAGAAAATTAAATCTGGTGAACACATAGGAGACAGGTACCCTTTAAAAAATGCTCTTCAGTCAAACTGGGGACCAGACAAATATGGGAAACACATTTTCTACCTGTAAAGAGATGAGGAATTTCCAACTTAGCTCATCTAAATTTAGCAAGCTGTCACAAAGGGCAACCTACCACCCCCCGGCTTTTTTACTGAGTCAGTGAGGAGCAGCAGCAGCTCTCTCCTCCTGCCAGATGTTCCCTGCCAGCACATGTGCACTACAGAAGAGCCACATTGACTTAGAGCGATGGCCCTCACTAACCTGGTCTGAGAGCTGCTGTCATGGAGTGACACACAGGGCTCAGCTGTCCGGGGACACTGCCATGATCCCTGATTTAAATGGTTCTGGTACCAACAGCACCACCATGATGGTAGACTTGGGGTGTGATGTAATACATGTGAGATGAACTCAAACTCACCATTAAGACTTGATGTCTGTCTGGTTGACTTATACACAAGGATGTTTTTTGCAGTCACTACCATGACAAGTGGAATATATTACATCCAAAGGGTTTTTAACCTTTATTTTTATATATTTTCTTCTTTCTTTACCACTAAAAATACTGAATCTCACAGTATGGTGGATGGGGGTGAGAGTTTAGATCCACCTGGAGCGGTTTATCTGAATATTGAAAGCAGAGGATCAGCATGACAGTCAGCTAACTAACATATGTAGACTGGGAAGTCACCATCTGCAGCCTCCATGTGTCACTCGGGAAAGGCTTCTTCATAAATCAGAGCTGGGGTCACTCATACTGTAACCTGCCGTTGCTTGTACACTCACCTGGCTGGCGGGAAGCCACGATGATAAGGCCACAACATGGAGGAAATGGCGGCATTATTGTAGATTATCTGAAGGGAAATAAAAGATATAACAAGTGTCAGATTTAATGGCTGCAGACTGAGTGACATAATCTAGTCTATCCCCAGGGCTCTCTTCCCCTCTCCTCCTCCTCCGCTTAGTGTTGGCTCTTAAAACTGGCATGCATCATTCAGCCTCGTGAGTCCTCTGCTGGGTAGGCAGGAAGTCAGTCAAAGACATCTTGGCCTTCCATACTTCCTGCTCTGGGTGCACGGGGCCTCCTTTACAGTACACAGCTAAATCCACAGCTGAATTACTAAAATGTCCTCCAATAGCACCCCAGCTCTCCAGCATGGAGTGCGAGTCACAGGGGTGTGGAATCCCTATCTCCTGATGCCCGGGACATGCAGTTCCGGTCGCCGGGCGGGTAGCTGTTTTCTACATTTAGCCCGGCTTTGGGCAAGCAGAGACAAATGTACAGCGGGGAAGTAACCGCTTGTTTTGTACAATTGATCTCAGTGATGTCGCCGAGATCACTTGTATGCAGCCTGCAGGTCTGCCATTCTCCATGGCGCGGAGAGGGGGGCGCATTGAAGAACATGGCCTTGGGGCAGCAGAGAGAGTAAATCCAGCCTTGGCCATGGGATCGCTACTTACACCTATTGTGGTGAACCTGTACATGGAGGAAGTAGAAAGCAAGGCCCTGACCACCTTCAAGGGAATTACACCCAGTCATTGGTTCAGATATGTGGATGACACTTGGGTTAATATTCACAAATAAGAGTTACCGGCTTTCACTGACCATATCAACTCGGTGGATCATAACATCAGGTTTATGCGGGAAGATGCAAAACAACAAACTGACTTTCTTGGACTGTTTAGTAGAAGAGGGAAGGAGGCTGGAGATAGAGGTCTACCGAAAACCGACACACATCAGTACCTGCTATTTGACTCCCACCACCATTTTAGACCAAAAAAACTGGGAGTCATCAGGACGGGCAGAGAAAATTCCCACCAGAACAGAGGACAAGACGAAGGAATTCAAACACCTCAGGGGGGGCCTTAAAACTTGCGGGTATCCAGACTGAGCTTTTGTCAAAACAGAAAGGAGAGGAAAGAACAGAACAGACGGAAGAATTTGGTCATCCCAGATGTAGCTGGGTGTCTGAGAAACTCAGAAGGGTTTTAAATAAACATCCCATCCCTGTCTGCTTTACACCCAGCAATACACTGAGGTGACAACTGGTTCAACCAAAAGACCCAACACCAAAACACAAGATGAACAACATTGTGTACAGGGCCGGTGCTAGGATTCTTACCTACACAGGCAAGGTGCATTTTTGCGCCCCCTTCCCCCCTCCCCTCCCCCATGTACGCAGTCCGGTGCTGAGAGGAGCGCTCAGAATTGTATGTCAGGGAAACAAAACAGCAGCTACACCAGCGCATGGCACAGCATAGAAGAGCCAAACCCTCTGGTCAGGATTCAGCAGTGTACCTACATCTAAAGGAAAAAGGTCACTCCTCTGAATACAATCAAGTACACATCTCAGACAGGGAGGAGGACGGGTTTAAAAGAGATGTGAAAGAGGCCATTTATGTAAAAATGGAGAAGCCAAGCTTGAATAGAGACTTATGTGGATTGGGGCAACATTCACCAAATGTATTCCCAGATAATTTTTGTACAAGTCATTCTGAATTGAGAACGCTGGTTGGATGACCAGTGAAATATCTTCAAGAAAATGACATCAAGTCCAGTTGCTTTGATTTATTTTTTTTACAGATATACTGTACCATGACCTGGATAAATGAGAACCTTCACAGACATAAAGGCGTACTCATCCTTTAAACTTTCTAACACTTTTTAGAAAACTGTTACAGGTAAAACATGCCCCATAATACAGCAATCACACCCCCACCCATGTGATATTGTAGTTGTAGGAGGAGTCACCCCCGAATTCTTATAGGTCTTGGACATTGTAGCAGGCTCTGCTCCTGTCCACCTATTTCTGTGAGTCTCCGCCCACCTTTGTGGGTTCCCGGCTCCTCCCATTACATTCTCTGTAATATCAAATAAATTATCTCACCCATAGAGTTCCACCGAGACATAAGAGACTGTCAGATGGTTTAACTCGCCAGTGTCTATCAAATCCTGAAATATTACTTGTGGGTGGACTGACCCTTTAATATGTGACTTGCACCCTGATTCCTATTTAACACTCGAACGCATTTTTTTTGTCTTTCATCTGTTTACACCGGTCCGTAGAAGGCCGTGCTGCTGCTTTTGCTGGCATGCTCCTCACTCCTGACCGTGACTCATATTTCTTGGCTCCCCTTCAATAACTGATATAAAACCTCCTTCTGATGAGTGTGATCCTTGTGATGGTACAATCAGAGAGCGATGCCGGCAGTGGGAATGGAATTTCCATCTCGGCTTCGGTCTCTGTTTGTTTTTATACAATTGAAGAGAAAATTAGAAAAGGAGCTTCAATGTGGAGATCATTGAGGCCTCACAAGGCAGGACATGCCCCGGTAATATTTATATGAAAAAGCTGTGAATGGGGGAGAGGGACAGCATTAGGGGCCAATCGGGTGTGTTGGATGGTCATGAGCTGGCCCGATATCATCGAAGGGCCACACGTCATATATAGTCTATGTAGTGCCAGAGCAAGCTGTCAGAGACTGCAGATATCCAAGTGAGGATGACCAGAGGCTTTAGACATACTACAGGAGATGTATGTGATGGTTCTCATTCTTCCAGGTCATGGTATATGTAGCCCTGTTTCGGGGGGGTCATGTGAGATGCCTGTCTCCGATCAACTAGCGCTGCCAACTTGTGGGTGACTCAGAAGTCCTGATCCTCCGCTAAGTGGGAGTATGGGACTGGATATATCTTTTAAATGTGTATTCCAGAAGTTGGAATAATAATGATGGATAGGTGTGCTGGAATACCCGAAAATGCTGGTAATAGAGTATAATCACTTCTTGTACAGATCCTAGTGGAAGGTCCATCATCTCCCTCTTGATAGGCCAGAAGTGTCTCCATTCCCACAAAGATTCCAGTGTATACTCTACTTCAGGACAGAGTGTAGCCTGGACCAGTGGAGGTTCCTGTGGTGACTCCAGTGTCTTCATGACCTCTGTTAACATGGGTTAGGTCCCTGCAGTGGATCCAGCAAAATAAGATAGCACATGGCATTCCATGAGGTTAGGCCTTGAGCCGCCTAGCACCTGAGCACCAACCACCCAACAGGGGAGTGGCAGGAACAAGTCTCATCCAGTTCTGAGCATGCTCATGGGTTCTGTTATAGCTAATTCCTCCTACTATGATGTTTACTGCACTGATTGGCCACCACAGAACCACAGTCACATGATGCCACTCCAGCACAGTACTCTGTCACACCAAAGTCTGGTGGATGAAGCACATGGACAGCACATGAGCACACACTACTGGCGGAAAGTAATAACTAAATTGAAAACCTGAACATACTGCTTTATTACAGGGGGTGTTGGGGGGTAGACCCCTACATTTATCTTTAAAAAATAAATCAAGGCCACATGAGACCTGAGGACCACAGGTTGGACCCCAGGCCTCCACCATCTCCCCTCTCAGGGTGGCAGCTCTAATAAGATAGACAGTAATAGTACAGTTTGATTTCTGCTCACACGTCAGGCCATGAACACATATGTGCGTTATAATTAAAGGAGAACTATGGGGTCAGTGTTTTTCCCCATAGTTCTCCTTGGGGTAACGGGAGGACACAAACTAGCGTCCTCCCGTTACCCTAAGCTCAGTATACCGCTTAGGGTAGACTTAGATGACGGGATCCGCCCAGCTGCGTGAGTGACAGCTGGCTCTCCCCATCTAGAGGCAGAGCCAGCTGTACCCGCCCCCTCCCCCCGTCCGTTCCGCCAGTCAGCGCTGGCAGATCGGAGCGGGGAGAGGGGAATCCAGCCCCTCCCCCTGTCACGGCAGAGAGCCGTGACAGGATCGAGAGGTGAGTGAACGCCGGTATGTGTTCGCTCACCTCCCGATCTACTGAGCCGACCTGTGACAGTCTCATTGTCACAGGTCGGCTTAGAACTATGAGGTGAGTGGAAATCACTCATGTCATAGTTCTCCTTTAATTGAAATTAATCGATGACATTTTTTTTCAATTAATCAAACACGAAAATTTTTATCATTACCAGCCCTACTTTTTTCACACTCACTTTTAGACTTGACATATAGGCATCTTATGTCCACAGTAGAGCTGGTAGCTGTCCCAGTTCCACGAACCCAAACCCTTCGTTCTTACACAAATTTCTCAGCCATTTGTTCACCTTCCCAGGGTCCCCCCGCCTCTTTGCTGTGGCTCATGGCACATGAATTATTTCAAAGAATACTACATTGGAGGACCTTTTCTTAAGCTTGATATTTAAAGGAGAACTATGAGGTGAGGGATTTCCACCCATCCTCATGGTTAGAGCCGACGTGTGACAATGAAACTGTCACAGCTCAGCTCTATCGATCAGGAGGTGAGAGAACACATACCGTCGCTTGCTCACTTCTTGATCATCTCCCTGCAGACAGCGGTGACTGTCACTCACGGCTCCCTGCAGGGATTTCCCCGCTCCGATCCTCCAGCGCTGACTGGCGGAACAGGCGGGGGAGGGGGCAGGCACAGCTGGCTCTGCCTCTAGATAGGCAGAGCCCGCGCTCACTCATACAGCTGGGTGGATCTTGACAGTAATGTTGGGATCCGTCCCGGCTGTGGCGCTCACAGTATATAGCGGGCAATAGCTTGCTATATATTGAGCTTTGGGTCACGGGAGGAGATTAGTATATGTCTTCCCGTGACCCTGAGGAGAACTATGGGGAAAAACACTGACCCCATAGTTCTCTTTTAAGCCCTGAAGCCATCTTTCCATTTGTACAATGATGTACCATGACAGCTGGACCCTCCCCAGCCCCTCCAAACAATATGTGCACCTCATCCACAATGTGTCCAACCCAATTGTCTTTGTATCAGATTACCCTGTCTGCCCCCCTAATGATTGAGTCCCCTACTACCAGTATATGTCTCTCCTTGCCTGTTCTCATCCTTACTGGCCTTGATGAATCCGGGCCCATATGTCCAGATGGAACAGTTATGGATCTGGAATATATATAACCATTTTGCATTCTAAAATTCCACCCTTCACCAAAGATTTACTCAGGGCTCATTCACACTTCTGAATTGTCAGGTTGACTATTTACATTTCAGTTCACATTTTGATGTGAAGCCCTGATGAATGGGGAGTGTTTTGGTCCCCCAAAACACATCAACAGTTACTTGTGATCAAATTATGAGTCATTAAAAGCAACCTGGACCCTTTTTATTATTTGAGTTTGGTGCTTATAACAGACCGGTCCTTCAGCTGAGTTTAGTTCCACAAGCATGTCACCTTTTGTTATCTGGATGTTACATTGGTTTGGTAGTTTTAGGCGACACCTGATCCTACCTGTTGATTGATATAGCATGTAAGCGGGTTTAGGGTGTGGCAGCTTCACAGAGGGAATCACACGTAATTGACTTTTAAACAAGGTAACGTTTATTACCGGAGGGCCGGTAGTATGAAGAATATTTACAATAGTAAGGCAAGCGGTTTCACTCCAGGCATGGAGACACAGGTACACAGTACAGTCACTTCAGATGTAAGCGATAGTGGGATTCGTTAGCACCCTCGGCACCTCCCACTGACTGGCACAGTCTAAACCCAAGCACACAATACGTATCTGTAAGGCTGGTAGTACTCTACCCGGAAGCAGCGATATTCGTTCCGTACAGGGAGATAGAAGTCCGGCCCACTCTTCCCGCACTCACAGCGGAGACACCAGTTTGGTTATAAGCAACTGGGAGTCTTTTCATCCGACCAGGATTACCGATACAGGACTCCGTAGGAACCCTGAACTATCCCTCACAGGCTGGAACACTCTCCCTGCACTTTCCTGCACTTTCCCTCACAAGCGGGTCTCTGTCCCTGTCTACATCCACACGTGTTCTCCCTACAAACGTGGTTGTGCTTCCTATATAAGATAACCACCCCAAAATGGCCGACCAAATCTCCCGAGATTTCCTGTCCAATCAGGACACCAGGCTTCTCCAAAATGGTGCTGGAGACAATTATAGAGGCTAAACAGTTCTGAACTTATTTACATATAAACATATCAAAATCGCTGAAAGTAGTTATATACACTTATTAACCCACTTTATCCTGCAGCCAGCTAGGCTGCCCTGTCACTGGCAACTGCCTACATTTCCCCCCCCCATTTAAGAAGTGCAATCCCTTGCATTCACCTAGGGAGAGGTAATTAACAATGTGCAATAATATAGCAAACAAGAAAACAAGCAACCCATAACAGTCAAGTCACATAGTCAGAATACTTGACAGGTTTCAGTCCCCTGGTAGTACGCTTGGGTAAGCGAGGCTCCGGATCTTCCAAATGTTCATCTCCATCAGAGGCAACAGGGCACTGTTCCTCCTCCACAAGCCGGAGATAAGTTCTCTACCGCCGGCAGAGGAGGCAGGCACCAGGCTGTGGAATCACTGTTGAGGATCTCCTGGTTGACGTCCCATCTAGCAGATGGAGGATAGACAGGAACGGGATTGCCAATTAGCGAATCAGCACTGAACACACAGGGACGAAGAAGATTACGGTGCAGTCTCTTGTGAGGCCCATCCGGCTCCTCGGACACCAGATCATACACAGGCCGGCCAGGAAAAGGTTGCTGCTTGACCCGATATGGACGGGGTTCCCATTTCCCAAACAACATCTCCTACATATTGCGGCCAACGTTCTCGATGGTCTTGCTCTAAGGTGCGAATCAGTCCCAACAATGTGCGATTAAAGCGTTCACAGGCCCCATTTCCTTGGGGGTGGTAAGGGGTAGTATGAGACTTCCGAATATCACTAAGGCGGCACAGTTCTGAAAACACCTTGGACTCAAAGTTTGGCCCCTGATCAGACAGAATCCTTTTGGGGCACCCGTAGGGCTGGACCACATGGGTCCAGAACAGCTTAGCTGTGGTGGCGGCAGTCTGATCTTTGGTGGGTACTACAATGGCGAACTTAGAGAAGTGGTCCACAAACACCAAGGCATAGCGATACCCTGAAGAGGTGTCAGCCACTGTCAGAAAGTCCATGGTTAGTAACTCAAAGGGTTCCCCTGTGCTCACCACCAAGGGGGTAGTTTTCTCGCTTTTCCCTTTGTGTATAGCACAATTCTGACACCCCTGACATGCCTTCTGCACCCACTTAGACAATTCTGGGCAAAATATGTACTTACGAATGAAGGCCTCCGTTCGTTCTGCACAGAAGTGCCCTCCAATCCGATGAAAGACTTGGCAAACCTCTAAGGCCTCTGATTGAGGGATGATCAGTTGATGAATCACTCGCGGCTCCCCTGGAACCCGGGTTTTCCGGTACAATAGTCCATTATATCTTTCCAGCGCATCCCACTGCTTCAGAAGTTGACACAACGTCGACGAGAGCCTCCTCCGCTTCCTCGAATCTGGTTTCCGATTCTTGTCCCAATATCGCATGAGCCGATTAATGTC